>NW_024349226.1:440059-470143 GCF_902729225.1 Pteropus medius
TCAGAGTAGCCCCAAGCCAAGAACCATCTGAAAGGAGGCTGCTTTGGTGAGGACACAGCAGCCTCTTAGCTCAACACCACTCCACACCTGCCCCTCTAAGACCCCACGCTCTCAAGTCTGGGCACGGCAAGCAAAATGTCTAAGAAACTAAAATTACAGTGAGAACAATCATACAACTCCTTTTGACCTCCACAGCATAGTGACTCCCGTTATCACAGAAAACGTTCAACCACTCAAGACAGAGATGGAGTTGGCATCATGCTTTCAAAGACTCACATCAGGGAAACCACCACGTCCCACTGTGCAACCCCAGAGACCCGCCTGGCCCAGCAGACCCTGCGTACCTGCGTCCCCCATGAGTCCCGGCTCCACCTCCATGCCTTCCTGCTGCTGGTAAAAGTTTTCATAGAAGTTCTGGGCTGGTGGGATGGGGGGCATCATTCCAGAATGTGGGGAGTCCCCAGGACCGTAGGGCATCATTGGGGGTCCACCGGGTCCCATGGGTGGGCCAGGGTTCATGCCAGGGCCCATCGGCATGTCAGGGTGCATGTCCGGATGCATGTCAGGGTGCATTTCCGGGTGCATGTCCGGATGCATGTCGGGATGCATCGGACCCCCCATTGGCCCCGGGGGTCCCATGTTGGGCCCGGGGCCCATCGGCCCTGGGGGTCCTCCGGGTCCAGGAAACCTAGGAGGAAGAGAAAATGGTACTTGAGCAGCGCTGCGGAGGAAGGGTGGTGGCCACACTCCCAAGGGGACATGGGGCCTCCCCATGGTGAGCGATGGGGGCCTCAGACCAGGCCTCCAACAGCTGAGAGAGGCAGGACGCTGGCCTGGCGAGGCTCACAGTGGCAAGCCCCCAGCACGCACCTCACGCCCAGCTTCTCAGCCAGCTGTCCCGTGGGCCGGACCACGATCTCAAACAAAGAGGGGATCTTCTTGTTATACATGTCCTGCTGCTGCTGCAGCTGCTGTGGGGACAGCGGCTGGAGTCACGCCTGGCATGGCATCTCTTGAGGGGGAGCCAGTGACGGGGGTAGAAGCCAGGGGTGGAGGCAACCCTGCATGGAGCCTGCTGTTTGGAGAGGTCGGGGCCGGGGGGCCGGGGGGCCGGGGCGGGGTGGGCAGGAGGCCCACGCCCGGGGGTGGTTTGGGCAGGGGGTTGATGCCCTGCTTCTTCAGTTCCTCAACTTCCTTCTCGTCCTCGGCGCCCGCTTCCGCGTCATCAGCTAACATCTGTGGGTGGGAAGGACGAAAGGGAGTGACAGTCAGAAGAGGATGGGGCCAGGATGGACGGACTCCTCCAGTGCTGAATGCTGAACTTACTGAGGAAAACTCTAAGTCGCAAGGGCCCCGAGGCCCTTACAGCATAAGGCCAATGACCACGCAGCCTCTTTGGCACAAAAATTGTCACCCCACACCACGGCCGCATCCACAGCAGCCAGAGAGCAGGGGAAGCCACTCCTGTCCCGCATTATATAAAACGCAGTACGTTATATAAAACGTACCATTTCGCCATGTCAAAGCGTACAACTCCACGGTGTTAGATGCATTTACGACGCTGTCCAACCACCACCGGCCTAGTTCCAGAACTCAGCCGTCACCCAAAACAAACCCCATGCCCACGAGCAGTCGCTCATCCCCTGCCCCGTCCCCAGCAACCCCCAGTCTGCTTCCCGTCTCTACAGATTCCCCTCTTCTGGACATTTCGTACACACGGGATCCTGTAACATGAGGCCTTTTGTGTCTAGCTCGTCACTTCGCATGATGCTTTTGAGGTTCATCCATGTGATGGCATGTGTCACCTAGTCTGTGGCTAACATTCCACTGTCCTGTTTGGACCTCACACTTGCAGCGAAACCCTCTCCTAACAGTGACGCACAGGACCTGAGGTCAGGAGGGCTGCGCAGTGCCCTGGAGGCCTCACTTCCTCCCGTGGTGCCCCGTCTCGGTGTGCTGATGGCCGAGTGCTCCCTGCTGCAGGGCCCTGGCCTGGACGAGACTTCTCCCAGGTGTTTGTCTTCCCCTCTCATCCCAACTGTGTGGCTTCGTGACGCCCAATTGTCAGGGTCTCTTATTAAGTCAATTCAGAGCGACTGTCCCAGTGTCCTGCATTCACCGCTCAAACACCAGCAGCTCCCTCAAAGCACGACCCAAACTTTACACCATTACGTTTCGCTGTGACCTTGCTGATTCCTGACTCACGACTGTTTTATGCGCCGATGCACCCCCCGAGAGGCACAGGGCCTGATGGAGGGTACATGGACAATTTCAAAGTCTGGATTTACACAGACCGTCTCACCAGTTAGGAGCCTGTGCAGAAAACAGAGCAGCCTCCATGCTCTCCTTGGAGGGCCTTCCAATGTTGACCTCTGGCTGGTGTCTGGGAACCTGGATTTCGGGAAGGTTCTCAGCATTCCCTGACAAGAGGGGCTCCCTTTGCCTAAACGGTTTATACAAACAGTGTGGTTTCTGCTGAACACTTGCCTTCCTTCTGGGAGTTTTGGTGTGTACTAGGCAGAGGCTGCCCACATGACCAACCTCTGATAAAAACCCTGGGCTCCAAGTCTCTGAAGTGCATCCCTGGGAGACATCATTCCACGTGTGTCCTTACAACTTGAGGAGTTAAGCATGTCCTGTGTGACTCTACAGGGAGGGGACCCTTGGAAGCTGGAGCCTGTTTTCCTGGCCTTTGTGCCTCGCCCCCGCCCCCTACAGCCTTTCCCTTTGCTGATTCTGTTCTGTCCTTTCCCTGTAGTAAACCTCAGCCGCGATGACTACGTGCTTGGTCTGGGGTTTCCCCCTAGCGGATCATTGAACCTGGGCCCGGGACGCATTGGAGACCTTAGCACAGATGCCTTTGTGGACCCTAATGTGGGTCTCGACACTGAGACGCCCCACGCCCCTGGCATCTCAGCCTCAGCACTGCTTGAGACAATACCTCCTGCTCCCGTACCCAGGGAGGCAGGGGGTACAGGGGATGGAGGCAGGACCTCCTGGTGGATACCAAGGCAGTTCTCGGCTTTTCTCTCATGAACAGTAATAGTATCTGGACCCAGGGACACCAGGGTCCAAGAAGACTCTGGCCTCAAAGGGGACAGAAAACTTGGAAAGCTGATTAGCAAAAAACATTTATCCCTTCAAGCTGCCACTCAGGGTATTCTGCGTGTGAACCAGCAGCATACGGGTACCTGCTGAACCGAAACCACATTTTAACATGTGCCCACTGCAGTGTGAGAAACTCTGCCCAAGACCAGCCTGCTGGGGAGAGCCCATAACCTCGGGTGTCTTTCGGCACTCTCAGTGGGGGGCTACAGCCGGCTGCAGCCCCAGGCCATGGACCTGGTCTGCTTCACTGCCCCTCACGTTCTGATCACTTCTTGATCACGCCCTCCCTCCTGGCAAGCTGGCCCCTTTCAGTTCCTCAACCCGGGTGCAGCTGCTGCTCATGCTGTGTGCCCTGCCCCGCGCATGCCCTCCGCACTGTTTACCTTCTGCCTGCCACTCACCCAGGGGCCAGCAGTGTGTCAAGTCCTTAGTGAGCCTTCCTGGACGTCAGCCTGTTCAGGAGCCTCTGGGCTCCCTGAACATTCTCCCTGTTGCCCCAGCAGGGGCTGAGCCGCATTAGAGCCCAGACACATGAGACATGTTAAAACGCATGAGAAAAAACAGCGTTCCCACCAGAAAAGCTGAATCCCAATCGCCCACGTGGTCCTTCCTCACAGATGCTGCGAGGGGCACGTCTACTCCCAGACCTCCGGGGCACCCCTCCGCCAGCAAGGACAGCACTCCTGGGACCCTCCCATCGGATGAGACAAGCAGGGCCTTGCTGGGCCCCATAACCTCCCCTCCCAGGACTGACTCAGAGCGATCCCAGGGCTTTGCCCAAGTCAAAAGCATCCTCAACAACAACAAAAATACTGCCACACCTGCAGACACACAAAAGTGTATGGGCCGAGGCCCATCAAGCCAAAGAAGCTCCTATCAGTTGGTCAAAAATTCTAAGTTTATGCCCCAAACTGGAAACAACCCAGATGTTCAACTGAAGGCTGAACAAACAAACTTAGATCACCCACACGGTAGAGTATCCCTCAGTAACAGTTACGAGCTACTGGACTCTCGACAACATGGACAAATCTCAAACGCATTATGCCGAGAAAAATAAATCAGATTCAAAAAGCTATGTAAATACAGACGTGTATTTGAAAGCTGTACATACTGTATAAATCTCGATATGACATTCTCGAAAAAACAAACTACAGAAACGAAAAGCAGATCAATGGCTGCCAGGGTTTGGAGGCTGGGGAGGTACTGACTATAATGGGGCACAGAGAAGTTTCTGGGGTGATGGAATGAATTTCTTTTTAGATTTTGTGGTGGCTCTATGACTCTGTCCAAAATCACAGAACTGTACACTAAACGGGGAACTCTACTGGATACAAACTACACATTGACAAATACGACCAAAAAGCTGTAACCGAAGGACTTACGGGTAGAGAATCATAATGTGGACAACTTACTACCAAATGGTTCAAGAAAACATATATACAAGTACGTGAATATAAACTAAACTAGGAGCACGTGAAAAAGCAAGCGGGCAAAATGCTGCTAGCAGGTGAATGTGGTGAGGAGATCCTGGCCATCTGCTTCCACATAAAGCCATTGCCAACCCCAAAGGCAGGCATGTTTCCAACCTAGAGTCGACAGCTGGAAATGAGTGTCTGGACAGACAGGAGTGTCACTGAGAAGTGGGAAAACAAAGCGGAAGGACAAAGAACAGACAGTTCAGGAGAGGGTAGCTAAAGCCCAGTCCTCAGAGGTGCCAGAGCTTGGACCCCAGGCCTTAAGTGACCAGCTGCAACTGCGCCTGAGTGAAGCAGAAATGGCTGATCTAACACCTGCACCAGGCTTAGCGCAGGCCCGTCCCGAGGGCTTACTGTACATCTTACTTTCTGATCACCCAAATTGAATTCTGGAAGTTTTTCTAGGCTCAACATTCATTTTTAACTTACTGAGGTGCGATTTTAGGTATGGGATGAATGATACCAATGCTTTCAAAATGTCTGTGGGCAGAAGCTGCAATGTGCCACCTCGACTGCTCTGGGTCTCTATTAGGGTGTCTACAGATATGCTGTCCAATGTGGTGATCACTGGCCACGCATGGCTACTGAGTACTTGAAATGTGGCTGTAAGGAGAACATAAGTACCAAATTCTTAAGACATAGCATACTCCCCCGCCCCCCCTAAAATCTTATTTTTATCATTACTCGCTAAAATTATACTTTGAACATGGATACAACAGGCTAAATGAAATATATCATTAAAATTAATTTTATATTTTTTACTTTTTGTTAGTATGGCTACTAGAATACTTATAAATATGTGATAGCTCTCAATTTATAAGACTGGCCACTTTAAAACCACTCTTGATATTTCTCTGCCCACATCATATAAATTGCCCAATTATCAGTAAACCTTTTATTAGAATTGTGCTGCAAAACTAGATGGATAATAAAAATAAAAATAAAAAAATTAACCACGTGGCCCCATGTATTTCTATGGACACCAGTCTAGAATGCAAACTCTGAGCCTCCAGCAGGGGGCAGTCCTCAGTCAGATATCGTTCAGGTCTTCAAATGAGGAAGCCGCCATGACTTCTCCCACTAGTTACCCTGTGAAAGAACTTACAGGCTAGATCTCTACTGCTGACAAAACCCTAGGCTTGGGGCGTCAGGCTCCCCAAAGGGCCCAGCAAGTGAGAATTTTTTCCAACTTCCTCCACTCGTTTGCCAGTGAGTAGACGTCCTCTCGCTTTGCCCAAGCAGGACTTCCCCTTAACCCCTCCGCCAGCCATTTACACAGGGCAGTCACCAAGGCGTGGATTCGGGAAGCTGACTGATGACTTCGATCCTTTCCATTTTTAAAAAACAGCCAACTCCTCAAAGCTTTTGTGAGCTGGAAGGCAGGAAAACCTTCATCTGAAGACACGTTCTCACACCCACTCCCTCAGATGTAACAGGAAGCTGAGAACAGGGCCTCAGGGCCCACGAGGTCCTACTGACTCCTCAGGGAGAACAGCAGATACTGGATGTTTCAAGTGTCCGCTGGTGAGTCAGGAAGGCCTGGCCTCCCAGGGGAGAAGTTTCCCACCAGTCTCCCACTTCCTTGTACTTCTCCTACTGCGTAACAGACCCTGAAGACTTGGCAGGAAACACCTGACCCTTCCATCAACATATGACGCATCCAAGTCTCCTCTCCGCTCTGCGTACTGTGAGCTTTCTCCTAAAGGACAGCTAAGAAATTACAGGAGCTGCTTGGAGACACACCAGGCGACACTCCTTTCATGCAGCCGCCCAATGTGAACTGCCCCGGCCAGAGAGAAGACACACGGGCGACGAGCTCAACGCTCCCTGCAGAAAAGGACAGTGTCCATTTCCTCTAGATCAATGCCACTGGGAATTCTGGTTCTGCACTGTGGCCAGCCTGGTGGGCCACAGTACCAAGTCAATGGTCCCGTCAGCCATGGCATCGTCACCCCTGGGCATTACCTTGTCCAAGAGCTCTCTCGTCTCCTCGGTCAGAGGGTCGTGGGAGAACATGCAGTCGTCACCATTGATGCAGTTCCCAGTTGTGTGGTACAGCTTACACGGGAAATCACGTTCACGGCAAATTAAGGCCAACGCTTCACCTCGTGGAACCCACCCGCGGGCAGAATCCAACCCCGTTTTGGAGATGAGGAAAGTGAAGCCAAAGAGGCGAGGCGGAGCGACTTGCTCAGGCTGCACAGTGGGCTGAAAGCTGACCCAAGATGAGACCTGGTTCCCAAGACCCCTGCTCCAGAGGCCTTTTCCTGCCACACCAGGCTGGTGTTGGGGCTGTGTCCCCAGATCCCCACTCAATAGGAATAAAGCCGTTCAATGATTTGCTCGAGATTACACAGCCAATGGGAAGTGTCTCAAAGACAACGGGCAGCGGTACAGGACAGTCTCAAGAGTTTACGTGCAGGACACAGAGTGACGGGCCTCAGTTCACTCCTCTGCAGAGTGCAAGCGGCAGGCCCGCCACAGGACAGAGGTGAGGGCTCGGCGAGGTGGGGGATGCACAGAAAGCTCCCGACGCAGCGCTGGCCCGGAGAAAGGGCGAGCACAGCACAGGTCAGCTGACGTGACCAACAGGGGAAAGGAGCTCTGGCCCGCCACGCGTCAGACGTGGGTGCCAAAGGATATCGTGCATGTAGGGGCAGTTCTCGGCTCTGGCGCAGAAGCCGGTGATGTAAAACTTGCACAGTTCTCGCTTCTTTGGTAGCTCGATATCGTGGCTAAAGTTACAGTGGTCTCCCTGGAAGAGAAGAGCAGGAAGGTCAGGTGCTACGGCTGCCCCTGCTGACTCCCACCCCCCCGCAAAGGGAAGTGTTACTCCGTCCCGCAGAAGCATAAAGGGGCTGACGACAGACGACTCCCCACAACCCCAGCGGGCCTGGAGAAAGGGTGGTTCCCGCCAACTTGACCTCTCTGACAGTGTGACCCCTCAGGCCCTGCCTCCCTCGTCTGTGCCACTGCATTTCGCTGCCTCTAACTCTTCCTTCTCCTCTTTCCTTTCCTCCTTTCATCTCTCGCATCTAGTTTGCACTGTCCGCCGCACGACAGCCAGAATCCAGTCCCACGCGCCTTCCTTCTAACAGAACCACGCTTTGGGGAAGAACGCGCCAGCGAAAAATACTCCATTTCCCAGCTTCCCTTAAGGTCCGGGCCATAATGTAAGCAAAAGTCCCCAGGGATGACAACACTGCCTCAATTAAAAAAAAATCCACCTCTTTTTTTCTTCTTAGATGTGATGCCAGGAGGCACAGCAGCCTTTGTGCAACCATGAGGACAAAAGCCCCATGCTTAAAGATGGCAGAATAAAAGCAGGAAGGAGTTTGGGTGCCACTGACCACTACATCCACCCTGCACTATCTACCCACCCCCAGACTCCGTTCTGAAGAATAAGCGTCCATGTATTTAAGCCAGTGGAGATGCAGCTGAACAACACAATGCAAACAACACCCAGGTGACCTGAAGACAGAAACTGTTCATACTTGTTTCCCTTCACTCTTAGGAACGGATACTTGTTTTCCTTGGTTTGGATGTATTACAAGTTTCTAAAAATAATATGAACCGTGACTATAATAAGGAATGTTTTATACACACTTGCACATTTGTTTGAAATACATATTTTTTCTAAAGCATATAAATAAGTGTGGTATTCTCTGCCAATTATCAGTCCACTGACGTTATATCTGAATAAAAAACTGGCTAGTTGAACTAACATTGGGTTATACTTGCTTCCTTCAGAATTCTCTGGTCATTGGTCCATTTTCTGGCATTAAATTCTGCTGTGAAGTTCAAGGCTAGTCTGATTCTCTCTCTTCTATGGACATCTTAATATGTCCCTCTCCAACATTAACTTAGCCTGAATGTTACATCTTTGCATTACCGTCAATCTTAATACCACGTTTGAGGCCAGATGGATTAGTTGAAAATTTCAGCCAAAAAAAATCACCCCCAAAACCAAAACCCACCCCCTGATGTGCCATCTCGCTCTTGCCCCTCAGTTGCTCTGAGAAGAGAACTCAGTCTTCGGGCCCCACAGGCATCTCTTGGTAGTCGCTCCCGCCCCACCTGAGCACTGAGCCCAGTGAGTGCAGCCTCTAGAACATTCCCGGAGCCCAGGTATCTTTTGGAAGGTTGCGGCCCTCCTCCAGATCCTTGGGTCCTTTGACTGGCCCCTTACCCATGTGCACCGACCCTCCACGAAGTATTTGCAAATGACTTTGCCTTTCTTGTCGGACTGCTGGTGGGGCTTGTCATGGTCACTCCTCCTGTAGCTTCCACCACCATCCTGTTAAGAACAGAGCTGAATGTTTAAAGGGGACTGAATGGGAGGCTGGGAGGGCCCGGGGTGGGCATGTAAGAATAGGAGCTGGCCGGCGGGGACGACAGAAGTGTCTTCATGTAACAAGAGCAGTGGCCAGCAGGTTCCATCTGACACTGAGGCCATGTGGGGTCTAAGCCCCGAGGTATGGAGACCTGGCCTCAGACTAGCAAGGCTCTGGCACTTGGGGAGCTGCTGGTCTTGAAGACCTAAGCACCATACACATGTGCAGAACACATCCAGAGGCAGGGGCACGCGCCTCCCCATAAAACTCTCCAGGGCTAACTGGATGGGTGACCTAGAACCTTCCGAACACTGGAGACTCATTATGGGTGACTGCACGTGCTACACAGGTGTGGTTCTGAGAACAGAAGGTCTCGCCGGCAGCACGACCCCAATACAGATGGCCAGTGCTGCTCGGCCCTACAGGGAGCAACTGCTGGGAGCAGAGACTGAGTGAGCCTCAGAAGATGACTCATCAAAGAAAAGAAAATCCAAGGAGGGGCCTTGACCAAACCATCAGCTCAGAACAAAGCGGCAACTCACGCCCATGTCGTCGTCATAGAAGTCTTCATCGTCATTCATCCCGCCCTTGTTCATCCCTCCTCGGCTCCCACCTCGACCACGGCCCCGGCCCATCCCTTTGCCTCGACCTCGAGAACCCCGGCCACGGCCTCGACTTAACCCTGCAGAAGAGAGAAATGCCGTTAACCGCTGCCTTTCGCCAGGACCCAACTCCAGCAGCTGCAGGAAGCCGCCCTGCCAACTGGTCACTTCCTCGGCCCCCTGCCCACCTCGCCCTCGGCCATCCTTGGACCGGCGGTATTGGTTCAGCTCCTTGGAATAGTCGTCATAATCCTCGTCCCCCATTGGCTCCTCACCTTCTCCATACTGGAATTCCAAGAAAGAGATAAGTGTCATGCAGGAAACAGTGAACACTGTCCCCAACCATACATTCTGCTCCCTTTGCCTGTTTCAGACTCGGAAGGGCAGGTGAGTGACCGGGGCCCTCCCACTCGTGGTGGGTGGTCTTAATCCTTCCTGCTCAGTCTTCACTCTTAAAGCTCCCACCCCTAGGCAAATTTGTTAGGGTGCCTCTGTACACAACGGACAGCTGTGCGGCTATGACAAGGAACGCACAGCAAGGTCTCGGCAGGGCCAGAACAGGGAGTGTGGCAACTCGCTTCCGCGAGAGCATGCACGTCTGTTCGCACAAGGAGCCGAACCACAAGCACTGGACTCAAGGCCTGAGCATCTAGTGGGCACTCAGGAACCTTGCCTCCAGGGATGGGAACCAATTTGTCAAGATGGCAGTGAGAGGAAGACACGATTTCACAGCTCCTCCTTTGGTACCTTTTCAACTTGAATCATATAAAGCTTTTCTCAATTCCAAAGTGAAAGGGACACTTTCAAACACGTAAACCTGCCACCCGATGCTTTCTTTCTACCTTGGTCTACGAGGCCACCCAACAGCACTTGCGGCCCCCAGCCATCTCCTCATCCCCGGGGGCTGGAGAAATCCTTACATCCATCTCATCCTCGTAGAAGTCGTCTTCATCCTCCGGGTGGTCTCCCATGGAGCCTCTGCCCCTGCCTCGGCCGCCTCTGCCCATGCCTCGGCCCCGAGACCCGCCTCGGCTTCCTCGGCCCCGGTAGCCCCTGCCACGGCCTCGGCTGCCTGCACGATGATTCAGAGAATAAGCGCCTGAGTGGGAGCAGACCCCACCAGGAAGAGAGATGTCAACACACTGTCTGCCCCGAAGTCAACCATTTCATCCTCCACCCCACCCCAGAAGCCTTTACGGCTCCTCTAACTCCCCTGGCACCGATGTGGGGGCCTCCACACTGTAAAAACACAAATGACAGAGCACGCACTTCACCGAAAGCCACACTGTCCAATAGTGGCCACCAGCCACACGTGGCTACTGAGCACCCAACCGTGGCTGACCAAACTAAGAGATGCTGTGAGTGGAAAGCACATCTGTATTTCAAAGAATCACTTTAAAAAAGAAAAAAAAGAGAGATGGGGTGTAACACAAAATGTCACACCTGTTTTGATTACGTGTTGAAATAAGATTCTGAACGTTAGGTTAATGAAATATACTGTTAAATTAATTTCTCCCGTTTCTTTTTACTTTTTTAATGTGACTACTGGAAGATTTTAAATTACGTGGTGGCTTGCATTACAATACTGGACAGGGCTAGTGTACAATCTCCCCAGAGAGCAAGGCCTGACCAAGAGAGGTGGTCCGAGGAAGGCTGCTGAGAGAAAGAAGGAATGAACAGCCACTCGAACGCCAAGCTAGGCCTTAGGCGCCGCTAAGAACCGCTGAGCTGGAAGGTTCTGGAAGCCCTCTTGGGTTGGGAAATCTCACTGGCAGGAGATGGTTCTAAAAGGCCAGGCTGGGTCTCTGGTGCTCTGCCCTCCCCCACTATCCTCCTAACTGCCACAGGTTCAAGGTTCAGAGGTGTGGCAGTCCCATGAGCTGCAGTTACACCTTGTCAGGTGACGTGAGCTGGGAGGATGGGGGAGGAGGATATTGAGGGTTCGAAGGGCCAGCTGTCAGCTACCCTGGCCCAGATGGGAGAGAGGCTGTCCCTTTTCTCTCTCCTCAGAGCTGACCAGGAAGTGAATTTAAATAACCGTCAGCCACGCTGGTCTTCTCCCTGCTCCATACCAGCCTGGCTCCATCTTCTTCTCATGTGGCTAATTCTGGTCACCTAGACCTGGCTGGCGCGTACAGCTCCTTGTCCCCGCTTCTGTACGTATCTCAGCCCTAAATGACTGCCTGTCGTTTCTCTTAGACTTGAAGCTCCATGAGCACCAGGATCCACCAGGCCTGTCTTGCTCTGCACCACAGTCCCGGCCCCCGGCGCCGGGTCTGCCCGGAGGCCCCAGAAAAGCTGCGGGTCTCACCTCGACCCCGGCTGCTGCCCTCCTTGGCGCGCCGGTACTGGTTCAGCTCTTTGGTGAAGTCGTCGTAGTCCTCCTTGCCCATGTCCTCTTCCTCGTCGCCCTCGTACTCCCCGTACTGCTCATTCTCGTAGTCTTCGTACATGCCGTAGCCTTTGCTGTCCATCTTGGAGTAGGGCTTCTTGGGCATGGACGTGGTGTGCGATGGGGGGTACTGCTGGTGAGACTGACAGGCAGAGGGGGGTGAGCCGGCCCCAGTGCCTCGGGTCCAGACCAAGATCCCCACTGCTCGCTGAACTGACATTCTGTCTGAGGGTCTCTGTTTTCCCTGGGGTGAGACACCAGCCCCAAGCCACTCTGGGGACTGGCTTCCACCACAGTGAGATCTGGGTAGTAGGCCCAGATGTTTCTATTCTTCAGAAAGGGCCACAGCTTGAAAGGAAATTGAGAAATAGAGATCCCATGATCCCTGAAGAACTGGGGAGGGAAGAAAAGGGTGTATCCCCTGGGGCTATAGTGCAGTTTCATTGGGGAGGGGGCCTGGTAGGCAAAAAGGGTACTCCTTGGTCAAAATTTTCCTGGAGCCTTGGAATTCAATTAATGACCTTCTTGGCGACCAAACTAGAAAGCCATTTTAAATGCTGCTTTCCAAGTGTGCTACTGCCAAGAGATACTGGATGAAGTTAAATATACACATAGACACACAAACAGAAGCCCCTAACCAGACGGCCTTTAGGCACCTTGATAAACTGTGGTACAACTAGACAACAAAGTACTTATTACTCAGCAGTTCAAAAAAATGAGCTATGATGTCATGAAAAGACATGGAGTAACCACAAATGCATATTGCTAAGTGAAAAAGCCCATGTGAAAAGACCACATACCATATAAGCCCAACTCTGTGACATCCCAGAAAAGGCAAAACTATAGTGACTGTGAAAACACTGGTGATTGCTAGGGACTCGAGGGGAAGGAGGGAATGAGTAGGTAAAGCAGAGATTCTTAATGAATTAAAACTATTTTATAGATAGTGTACAGTGAATACATAACTTTATGCATTTATCAAAACTCAAAGAACTGTAAAAACTTTATATAAAGTATAGACTCAATGATGTGTCAATATTGGCTCATCAATTACAACAAGATGTTAGCAATAGGAGAAATTGGGTCAGGTGGATAGGAAACTGTACTAACTGCTCAATTTTCTATAAACCGAAAACTTCTAAAAAATTAAATGTTTTCAAAAAATCCACAAGTATTATTCAAAAAACAGAAAATACAAAACATAGGTAGATACACACAACTGCTTCAGCAGATCTTAAAAATGCCTCAACGCCCAGTTCTCAGTTGAAGCTCCTGGCATTCCCTCCCTCCTTCCCCGCCTCCCTCAGGTTTGAAATCTAAATCTATCTCAGCAGATCAACGTCGACTGTAACATCTTACCATAAAGCATCCATAATGATAGATGATGCTAAGTCACAGTCACGTGTGAGACATCTTTAAGAGCTACTAGCTTTAAAAGCATTTTTAATCAAAACCTGAAAATCTCTGTTGATGTATTTTCTTACCAGTTTTGCTGGGGGGAAAGAACAGTAGACAAACTGAACAAATAATTTAAATTTACATTTAAGATCAGAGATTATAATGGGATAAACATTTAACTTCTGACTCCACTCAAATTATCCATTTGTGATAATTTACTCCCGGAACCATTTCACTCTCTTGCAGATTTTCCACAAAAGGTCATTTCTGAACAATGGAAAACAGTTATGTGGGCACAAATTAGCATCTTTCTTGGGGACAGGGGACATTGCGGAGTCCTGCCAAGTCCACAGGAAAACTGTGTAACCTGGTTGAAGTTTTCTGAGGCCCACTTTCCTTGCCTGTAAAATGGGTGTGAAAATACCTAACCTTGCAGGATTAAAATCCATGTAAAGCGCCACAAGCGGACACCCGGCACATGGCGAGCGCTCGGTGAACACGGGCCGGCCGGCGGTACTCACCGGCGCGTACGGGGGGCTGTACTCTCGGTACTTGCGGTGCCCCTTCTCGCTGGGGCTGAAATCCGAGTCATCGGAGAAGTCAGAGAAGTCATCGCTGGAGGATGCATGGCGCTGCAAAGAAAGAGGAAGTGGCCGTGGAGATCTCGCCGCGGGGCGGCCCCAGGACAAGCGCTGCTGGAATGTGCCGGGAGGGCTCTGAGCTCTACCAAAACACCTCACCTAGGGGCATTCAGTGGTAATGGAGCATGAGATACCAACTCTTTAAAAAAATAAAAAAAGGTCTTTATCCAATTTGGGGAAGGAAAAAAACCACACTGTTAAGAGTGCCCTCCGGCCTGACAAGACCAGCTCTGCCTGGGGCTCTCAGCCAGGCCTGCACCAGGTGGCGGTGGCCCCAGTGACCGCCCAGGTGTACCTTGTGCTTGGATTTCCTCCTCTTCTTCGACCTCCTCTTCTCCTTCTCCCGCTCTTTCTTCCGCTTCCGCTTCAGTCTCCTGTGAGACTTCTCCTCGTCTGAATCGCTGTGATGCTTGTCCCCCTTTTCTTTCCGGCTCCTCTCAGGCCCTCCAGAGGTGTCTTGGGTCTCCTCGGCCCCATCGTCTTCCAGTTCACCTTCTTCCAACTCACCATCTTCCCTACAAACCAACCCCAAAGCCAACATGAACACGGGCTTGACAGGAGACCTCCAAGGGCTCTGGGAGAGCCAAGGCTGACAGGAGCGGAGGACCTGCCGCTGTGAACAAGACCTGTAATCCCCGCGAGAGGCCTGGGAAGGACACGGAAGCCACTGCGTCCCATCTCACTGCTCGTCCTCTCCCCCAAAGGGCTGTCTCTGCTCCGGCTAACCTGGCTGGGGGCTGGGATAGGGACCGACACCACTGGACGAGTATTTCTCAAAGTGTCCCCTAGGACTAGAGTTCTAAGAAGAAAGGTGACGACGGTCTGTGGTCAAATGAGTCGAGGGAATCCCCACCTTGGGGATTCACAACGCTTAACGCCTTGACAGAAGTTCCCAGAAGTCTTACAGTCAAGAAACGCAGCTTCAGAGCACTTCTGAAATTCACCTGAACCTAGACGCTGCTTCTCTCAGGGAACACGAACTAGCCTCCCTCCCAGAGCAGTGGCACACAGTGACCTGGGGTCACCCGCTCGGCCCCAACTCTACAGATGTGTCCTGTCACTAGCAGTGGTGGCTGCGGACAGTGGAGAGAGGGCCATGGTTCTGAACCAGGGGTGCCCCGCAGATTCCTAGGCCCTATCTGCAGGCAGGCCTGAGGACACTGAGTGTATTTTACAAAAGTCCATAAGAACCACTAGTGAACGGGCTCCAGTCCCCAGGTTCTGAGATCAGACCCACTCCATCAGTTCCACGACCTGGGGCTGGAGGCAGGGGGTGGAGCAGCAGAGAAAAGGGAAAGGTCCCAGGCCCCAGACCCCTCTCGAGGGCCTCACACACACGACAGCTGTCAAAGTGCCTGCAGAAAGGGTCAGCTCCACCGTGCTGCTGACCCCCTTTTCCACCTGACTCACCTCACCTCTGGGTATCCCTTCTGGCTCTGCGGCCCAGACTTCCCATCTTTGTCAATTACCCCACGTCACCCTAACCCCCAGCACTTTAAAAAAAAAAGCACTCTCCCAACATGACAGATGATGCCAACAGGACATTCTAAATATCTAAACGTCTACAGGGTGGGGCGGCAGTGTGGGATAAACAGGATTAAGAAAAGAACAGCTGGGAAAAGGAATCCAGTTTTTGAGCCAGACCCACAGACACAGTTCTCACAAGTACAGAAGCTGGTTTTAAAAAATTAATTAAAAAAATTTAAAAAGCTCCCAAAGTTCCTCATGCGCGAGAATGGAAATGTGAAGGTGTAAAAAATACCTTCTCTGTCAATTACCTAGAACCCAAACAGAGAATGAAGATAAAGTAAACAGTAACGTGATGAACCCCTCCTGCCCCCCCACAAAAGGCTAATGACAAAAGGAACTAATCTAGGCAGAAAGGCCTCAGCTGCTCCAGTCGGTATGGGAACAAGCTGGCAGGCAAGCTGGCCTGGGGCCCCGGAGGGCTTTAACGGGCTTTGTGGCAAAACAGCAAACTGACCACCTCCCCCAGGCTACTTCACGGCCCTCTCACGTGTGTCACTCCCTTTGTCCGCCCTGGTGCTGCTCCCCAAACGTCAAGAACTTCCAGAGAAGCCTTTCTATTAACTCTCATTCCCAGTTCAGAGGGGTCGGTCGGCTTAAGACCCAAGTAAGTGGTCCAGCCCCACGGACACCCCAACAGAGGTCAAGGGCAGCTCTCGAACACAGAATGCAGGACACAAAACAACACAGAGAGGCAACTGACGTGTGCCTCGTGCCGCCTCCTTGTAAAAGGCCAGGCTGCCCCGGGCGGCCCCACAGGGAAGACTCCAAACAGACAGTGGAGGCGCATTCCTGCCGAGTGAGGCACCTTCCGGCGCAGGGGCGTGGGTGCAGCCCACCGGAGGAGCAAGATCGGAGCAAAGCTCTCATGGGACAGAGGCGACTCTGCCAGAATGGCCTCGCCCATAGTACAAGCAAACGCCACCTGAGTGGGGAAACTGGTTTTGGTGAGCTCGCCAGCCTGAGGGAGAAGCTGTTAGTCGATGGCTGCCAGGAGCTGTGGAAGACGCTGAGAGAGTGGTTCCTGGAACAAATGCGGCGTGTGTCCCTGATGGGAACACTGTGGCTTGGCCAGGTGGCCACAGCTCAGGAGAAATACTGGGAGAGACAGAGGGACTAGACAGACAGACAGGAGCCAGGGAAGGCCCAGGAACCAACCGAGGGAGAGGCTGGTACTCTGTGAAGAAAAGCTAGAAAGAAAGGCGTCACTCTCGACACTTCAATCTGGGAAGAAAAAAGCTGAGAGGGACATGGGCATAAAGTACCCAGAATCCCAGCACAGGGACGGAGGGAATGCAGTGGGATGGGAACTGCCTGGGCTTCCAGAAGCCCAGATGAAAAAAAATAAAGCCAAAGACCGCCAATAGCAAGAGACTCCCCCGGTACCAGGAGCAGCCATCAGTGGGAGGAACAGTGAGATGCCGTCAACCCTCTCTTTGCAAACACGAGGGAGGGTGGGTGAAGGCACTTGTTGAGGTCAGAGAGTCAGGGGGTGACAAAGAAAAAGCCAGCAATGGACTTATTTCCGGACTGTAAGCCCGTTCTTCCTAATCAGAGAAGCGGGGGACCGAGGGGAAGGCCGCTCGTCCACTGCCCACTTGATGCCACAAACATTTCTGAGCGTCTTCTCCGGCCGGGTCCCTGAGCACTTCTTTGTCTACACTGTCCTCATAGGAAAAGATACAAATTACAAGAAAGCCAATCCACAAGGCAGCCTCCATGACACAGCACCCCCGACTTTCCCTCACCTGCGCCCACTCCTGGGCAGGGACACCAGGGTAGGACAGGCAGAAGTCTTGCGCAGGGTCAGCTGAGGTCTCCATCCCCGTCCTGACACATGGTGGCCTGGGCGAAGGCACAGGCTGCTCTACCTCTCACACCCAGGGGCTGGACCACAAAGACCATCCATACAACTCCAAAGCCTTCACCACCATCAAGAATGGCTGCGGAAGAAAGTCTTTCATTCCAGAAGACTTAACAAGGCAGGTCCAGACCACAGACTTTCAGCCAAAAAGGGGTTCTCTGCCTCCTCTGTAACAACAGCCCCAGCTCTTCTGGGCTCAGGGAGAATCTGCTGTATCACTTCTTACAAAACTTTTTACAAAATAGACAGTGAGTACTTGAAACTTTGTTTCCTTACAGTTGAGAGGTGGTGAAAGATAAATAGAATTTTAAAAATGGCTGGCGATTTATGAAGGGGAACAGGATACTGGAGGGGACACTGAGATGGTGACACTCACCTGACCACTGGGCATACTCAGTGCCACCTGGTCACGCCAGGCTCTCAAACTCCTCGGAGCCCAGGCTAACCTCTGGTCACCTGAGGGGGTGCCCTCCACTAACGCTGGAGAGTTCTAGCTACATGCCCTGCATGAATTTGCGGTTTATTTTCTTCACTCTCTTCAACAGAAAGAAAATAGAGCCAATGGGGAGCGGGTGGAAACCCTGCGGGCCACCAACACGGCCGCACAGAGGCAGTCTCCACAAAAACAGCGGCCACGTGACAAGCTGCCAGCAAAATCCGTGTCAGAGTGGGATTAAGTACCAAGGGAGCACGCTTAACAGACTGTGACATAATCCCCCAAGAAAAGTGGGGGATGCCCCACTGCGCTAATCATTTCCATCCAGTCCTGCCAAGCCCTCTCGAGACCGGCGTGCAGAAGCCCTGCGGCATCGCCTGGGCTGCGGCCACCTCGCTCTCTGTGCAGCGCCCCAGGATGGCTGCCCAGGGCCAGCCTGCCACTGCCAATGCCTAGAGTCAGCTCTGCCGGGCGCATCCTGGACCAAGGCTCCAGGGCATCTAAGCGTCCATTCGCAGAGCTGGAGACAGCCAGCTCCTCTCTGGAGGCCCGTTCTGAGGAATGCCTCTTCGGCCAGCTCCGAAGGGCACATGTTAGGTTCATCACATACCAGGGGTCTGGCAAACGCAGTACTTTTACCACGTTCCAGCCTACGGAGTAGAGCATCTGGCTTTTTTCTGCAGACCAAGTAACCCAACCAGCTGCCTCTTCCCTAGGTGTGCCCTCAGCGCATATAACCTCAGCCTTGGTTATCTCATCTGTGGAATGGGATAACTGTAGTAGTCCCTAAGGGCTTGTGAGGGTTAAAGGAGGTAATGTGGATAAAGCCCTTGACAGGGGCAGGCACGAAGTCCCAGGCAAACCGTGGCTGCTGGTTTTAACGATCAGCCAGCATGAGTGCACCTCTACATGCATAACCCTCAAAACTGGCTGGATGCCGACTGGGAAGCGTCTTCTCTAAGGAGAAGCTACAGCCAACTTCTCTTCGGGGCCAGAAAGGTCCCACTTCTCTTGGCCCAACCGTATGCGCTGTCCTCTCCCAACAAATCCTGCTGACGACCCTGACAAAGCAGCAGCAACCCTTCCTCGGCTTTAATTTAGGTGGTACCTGAAAGTAACCCCGTGGCTGAACGGGAGGGGAAGCACGAGGATAGCCTAGGGAGAAGGGACAAAGGCCCCTTACAAAAGCAAAGCTTGGCAACACGGAAATTCTCTAGACCAGAGAGCTGGATGGAAGCGAAAGAGGCCTGGGTTTGTGGATCTGCCTGGCTTACCAGAAGAGACAGAGACAGACACAGACAGACGTGTAAAAAACAACAAAGAAGATGGAAACTCATGGGAGCAGTGGCTGTTACCTGAAGATCATGAGAGCCCTTGACAAGAGGCGGCTAGGTTAATGTGAAGGTCAGGGTTATGATCATTAACTGCCCAAACTCTCAACAAATTGCCTGGGTAGGCTCTGAATGACCCATTAACTAGGGACAAAATTACAAAATTACAAGGAGGCTCCGCCTCTTCAAATGTTTAAGGACAGGCTTAAATGCTGAAGTCCAGGAGCCCCCAGTCTAACCCTGTGGGCCAGTCCCGTACTAGGAGCGAAGGCACGGAGCCTTTCCTTGAGAAAACTGGCCTAGGGCTTGTGCCCGGGGAAGGCCCTGAGCCTCTCCCTCAATTTAGGATGCGGTGAAGCAGCCCTGGGGAGGAGAACCTCGCTGAGGGATTTTCAGAGGCAGGAAATTCTTGAAATAAACCTCTGGGTCTTGCACATGTTTTTAGTGTCCTTACTACCTAGGTTCATCGACCAGAAATCAAAAGCAAATGGGCTCTGTGTCCCCGTCCCTCAAAATTCTCAGCTGTGGTCATAACTGGCTCTGTGACATCGTACCACTTCCACGGTAACATGCTCACATCACAGACACCACCCGAGCAGCGAGCACAGACCAACACGGAAGAGAAGCCTGACCACCGACACCCTGAACCCCTCACTTCAACAAAAGCAGGACAGCTTGCCCAGTGGCAGGATGTGAACACACTCATTACCAGAAGTCAGTGTGGGGGAAACGAGAAATCTGAACCCAGACTGGGTATTTGAGACATTAAGTAGTTGTCAGTTTTGTCAGGCAAGATTATCGTTTTGTGGTTATGCTTAAAAAATGTTTTAAGTTATAGATTCATACTGAAAAATTTACAGGTGAAAGGGGATGAGATCTGTGATCTGCTTCAAAATATGCAAGGGAAATGGGGGAGGTAGTGAGATGAACGAAAACTGGCAGAATGTACATCTCCGTTAAAGCTGGGTGACGGCTATATGGCAACCTATGATACCATTCTCTTTTCTCTTGAATATGTTAGAAAATTTCTATAATAAAGAGTTAAAAAAGAAAAGATGTCCTGAGTGGGGACAACCTCGGCAAGGTGAGAAGTGATGTATCAAGGTCCTCAAGAAGTTAATTTCCTAGCAGAGAGCTGGAGTCCCAGGTAAAGAGCCGCCATCACTTCTTACCAAGGCCCCCTCTCTCAGCCCTGGTCTCCTCAACTACAACACCTACCTGGGTCCCGCAGGGTCTTACAAGGCCTAAGAGCGGTAGGAAGTATTCATTCCAAACACTCTGCAGCAACAGCTTCCACGTCAGGCACCTGAGCTCTCACTTCTACTAGGCGAGAAACCCACTCACTGAACCCACTTACTGAAACCCACTAACAAACCTACACAGTAGTGATTCGTTAGTTGCTCATTTTACAGAGAAGCAGACTGAAGCTCAGGGGCGGGAAGAAATTTTGCCCATAGAGTCACAGCAGGAAGCGGCAGAACTGGAACCTAAGTCCAGGACTTTCTGACTCCAGGCTCAGCTCTTAACCACCACCCTTGAGACAATTAGAAATTATCTGAAAAAGAATAATTTATTAATCAGGCCACCTGACAACTCCTCCCCTGAAATTCATAATTGAGTTAGAGAAAATAAGACCCACGTACACAAAACAGATTAAATGGAACTGTATTCCAAGAAATGCCAAAGTGGAGTACTAAGACATCGAGCAAATTCCTTAAACACTGTGCCCCAGTTTCAACTGTGAAGGGAAGGCACAGTGGTGGAACCTCCGGGATAGATGGGATTCTTGTGGGAACAATTCCCCGAGACCACGTAAGTCAAGCACTTAGCACCAAACTGGCCCAGAACCAACTCATCACAGTAAAACCCAGCCCTTTGCAAAGAAACGTCATTCCGATGTTGAATGAGGGGAATTGGAACATTCAGAAATCTGACCAGACATTTGGAAAATTAAGGAAGTAAGGTGCAGCACAGAAAGGGCCAAGGAGTCCTAGTGAAAAGCCAAATGAGACTCATCCCAAGGAGAAAAAGCAACACGGATTCAAGGGAAGTAAATTCCAGGTCCCCTGAACACAAAAAGGAACGCTTCACTCCCAGAAATGCAGCATCCACACTGGGGTTTGTCCAAGCACACAAACCATTTAGGCAGAGCATTTCTGCAGAGCACCGAAGAAGCTGACCAAGAAGCAAACTCAGCCCGCAACAAGAATCTAAGTCAAAGTGTCATTTTCTTTGCCTGAGCAGCTATTCCTCCACTCCCGCTTGTTCTGAAAACAGCTCAGTGGCTTGATAAAAGTATCTCTCTGATCCAAGTTTCTCCTGTCAATCAGCCTCTGAAACTTGCTTCTCAGCAACAAAGTTTCTTAACCACCTTCTGACTCCAACCATGCTGCAGACTGCTTAAAGCCGAAACGATGCTGGTTCACATCCAAGGACGCACCATTTCTATTGTCCCAGAGAGGAAAATCTAATCGTTTAACTTGTGAACTAAGACTTCTTGTTTATAATTTTTTCAGAATTATCAATCTGGTTCCATTCAACCAAAATATTAATATTTTCCTCTTAAAAGACACTGGACCTGGGACTAAGATTTTGTGTTGATATACTACTAAAGAATGCCTTATGAAGAACAGCAATTATCTGTACACAACTATTTGTTAACTCCAGGTCATCTGTGGGATCCTCGTGGGCTGAGAAAAGAGGCTAGCAGTCACCCACGAGTTTCCCAGGGCCTAGCAAAGCCTGGGCAGGTGCTCGAGATATATTCTACACAAAGGTAGAATCAACCTCAGCTATCCACGCCCTTTGTCAATTTCATCAACAGAGACATTGGACCATTTCCCAGGCACGAACATGGATCACTTAAAACTCTCATGAGGTCACTGAGGGGTTGACCTCAGTCACAAACTCATTCGCTGCGTGTTTACTGAGAGCTTCCTGATAGGCAGCAGGGTGACTGACGAGAGGGTAGCCCGATCGGTTTGTCAACAGAGCGGATGAAGGTGGCTTCCAGTGGCCCCCACCCGCAGGGAGGCGGCCCACCTCTGCTGCTGAGGCTGCAGTTCTCTGGCCTGCTCTGGGGCCCTGAGCAATGGCATCCTGGAATCCCAAGGAAACATAAGCCCTGGTGTCTGTTAGGAAAATGAGCAGGGCAATACTCCAAGCCACCTGCAATGGACATTTAGCCAAGTGACACTCATCTGAGCCCAGTTCCCTTGGGTCAGGCCATAGCAAGGATGTTGTAGCTGCGATCCAGGGTCTCTGCTTACTTCTAATGAAAATCCCTTCAATTTAAAGCTTCAAAAGGCCAGGCTTGGGCCTCCACATCCACTGGAAGGAGTGGGACACGGATGATGGAGCCGCTGCAGGTCCCTGAGGGGCACTAGCACAGCCCCAGTCACTCTGTGGCCAACCTTAAAGGACATACCTGCGTGCCCTTCCATTCTCTCGCACCACCTCTGCCACAGGAACAAAAATGACAACAACAGCTGCTGTGCAGACACACCAGACACCAGGCACATTGTGCCAGTGTAGGGGCCAGCAAATTTTTTCTTTAAAGGGCCAGAGAGTAAATAAATTTTAGGTTTGGCAGGCAGTCTATGTCCCAACTACTCAACTATGCTGTTTAGTGAAAAGGCACTCGCAGAAGATACCAACGAATGGGTGTGCCTGTGCTCCAATAAAACCCTGCTTACAATTAAGGGCTGGTGGACCGACTCTGGCCAGAAGCGGAGTTCGCCTGCTCCTGTCCTTCGTGGAGTGGCGCTCACACTTTGATATTGATTTACCTCTCCTCCTCTACATTTCTCTCAAAAGTTTCACGAAGGCACATTTAACCTTTGCTGTACTTTTTCTTTCCATTTCTCTGTTTTTCAAATGTAGGAGATAAATCAATAAATGAACCTCACATTCCACTAATGGCTACACTGCAGTTTGAAACAGAAACATACCAGATCCAAGACAGCACACAGGTAGAGAGCTCAGGTCTGGGTACAGGCTGCCTAGGTTCTAACTCTGCCTCCACATCCACTAGCTCTTTGATCTTGGACAAGACTTCACCTCTGTTTGTTTCTCAGCATAGGGCTGAAGTGAACTAAGGCAGGAAAGCACTCAGAAGGCTCCTGGCAGGTAATCTTTGACCTTCACATGACAGCTGGGCACTGTCATATCTTTGAGAAGGCCAGGAGACTGACTGAGGAGTTGAGTAATTCATGAGTCACTTCTGGTGTGCCTGAGTCCCACGTCCACGGCCATCCACTACTCCCACTATCTCTCTACCAGAAGGCCAAGCCTGGTGTGGCAGGAACAGGCAGCATCTACGCTACATGAAGCTGTGCAATCCCGAAATTTCTGGGACCACCCAATAGGGACAACCAGGACAAAGGAACCAGGTGCTTGGCTTGCTTCTGAGCTAAGGTTTCTGATAAATCTGCCTACGATCCAGCCACTCAGTCTAACCTTGTAACTCATTTTTAAGTTGGGTATGGGGAGCTGCAGAAGCAGCAGCAAACCCTTACCTAGGCCAGAAGCTGCAGAAGGTCAGACAAGGGAAGGGAATAGGAGGCATGATAAAGGCGGTACCAGCCCCCGCCCAACTCTAAATAAAGTCCTCAGGAGAGAAGGGCTCCTTGCACACTCCCAAAAACGTTTCTGCTCCAAGCAAAGCACAGGACAAGCCTGGCTGAATGAACAAACAAAACCTCAACCGACTCAGCCAAATTACCAATGGGTGGGAGAATCCTGGAGCTGGGACAGACCTTGCTCATTTCTTTGACAGACTCTGGAGAGTTTTAAAGTACCTTAAGGTGATGTGACTGGTCATCAGTGGGCGAGGTGCTAGGGCCCTGCTTGCCCAGTTCTCAGGAGGCCTACCAAAGGTTACAGCACTGACTCAGATACTAATTGCAAAAGATGAACAAGGGAAGGTAGTGAGCATAAGCTCAAGACAGTGTGACTGTTCTCGCATCTATAATAAGGACACTGAGCAAGCAGGAAATGCCTAAGATGGCTTCCACTCAGGTTCCACCCCAGTCGGCTCCTTGCAACTGAACAAGCTGACCAGAACCCTAGGAAGTGAAAGATAAACTGAGCTCCTTCACAAGCACGGGTGTCATTCGTACTTCTATTTACACAGCACAGTTCAAGTGTTGTTCAGCATTACCCTCCAGTAGGGATGGCAGAGAGATGAAGCAAGCAAGACTCACTGGACACCAGGCGCTGTGTGGGTGTCCTGCTTATGTCCTTTTGACCACAATGACGACGAGTGGGCGTTATCATCCATGCCCGCTGCACAATGCAGGCAGGGCCGAACCTGAGCACAAGCTTATCTGCCTTCAAAGCCCACAGTGTTCCTTCACATCCTGTTGCCACACCCCCTCTGATATTCAGGATGTCGCCACTTGCCTTCCAAATAGGGAGCTGAGTCACCAGTTCACATACACATGAAATGACAAAGAAATCCGCATGAGAAAAATCCGGAGCAACGTGGCTGGGAGAAGCGAACTATGCTCCAAGCAAATAACCTGTTCTGCTACGGAATTACTTCAGCAGTAGGAAGCAACGACGTCTATACCCACCATGCCTTCATTTTGTCATCAACTGAGTCAGGAATTTTTTTAAAAACTGTCCACGTAACCTCATATCGTTACTAAATCGACGAAAAAACCTCACACGACGTCTTCAAGACTGCACCTTCACGAACTACCAAAAGCGAGAGAGGTCTGTGGCAAAGACTAGGGTGATAAATGTGGAAAGCCAAATCCATAATTCTAGCTCCCCCCAAACGTTTTTCCTTAACTTATCCAAATGAACTTTACATGCCACCCGAACAAAGAGGCAGCTTTTCCGCTCTTTCCATTAGGTATTAATTATGAAACCAGCCTCAAACCATTCATTCTGACAGGATTCCCTCCACTCCGAGCAGACCGCTGCCGAGTCCGTGAATCGGCTTGCTAAACATCGACGAGTCTCTGAAGCCATCCTCCTCTCTCCTATTGTGTCAGTTCTGTTGCCAAGGTACAAGCAAGCGCTTTGCTCATTTAGAAACTCAGCCATTTCAACTACTATTTGCTCTAAATTCTTCTGTCACTCAGCCTCCTAACCTGGGTCAGAACCAGTCATTCAGGACTAGAAGATACCATCCACAGGGACAAAAATTAGATTCGACCTAAAGCTATCCAGAGAGGCTCAGAAATGGCTTCGCTGGTGATTTTCGCTGTAGAGGTATGGACTGTGCCTGGACCTGGTCTAGACGAGATGGTTCTGGGACCCGAGAGCCACAAAAACATGACAGAAGTGAACAAACAGGGCAACCCTGAGACATCCGATTCTCTCCTATCAGGGAAGGGAAAAGATCTAAGACAAAGCAGAGGTCGAGGCATTATTAAATGGTAAAACTACTGAACCAGCCCAGCCCCGTTGAAACTGTCTCCATTCAACTGGACAGAAACATAAAAATTCAAAGTCAACCATTCATCTCCAACTTGCCAGGTAGTCAAGAGCTGGGAAAGCCTTCATTTCTACAGGTGCAATACAATTTTCCCTTGGGACTGACCTTTCTAGCGAAGGAAAGCCACCACTGTGACTTTCAAAAAATAGCTCTATGTAAAAAATTTCTGGCCTGTCAACAACCAAAAATTTAAACTTTCAGAGCCAATCGCAACACCACCTGGGAGATAGGACAGACTGAATTAGAAAGCCCTTTTGAGGGAGCAAATTTGAGTAAGAAAAAGGAGTTTTAGGACCTGAATATCTGTTTTCCTGATCACTACTGATTTTGTTTCTACTGGGAGATTTTTGCTTTCAGAAAAAACCTCTCCCCAGAGAATATAAAAATTTTAAAGGTTACAAGTGTATAAGAGTTGCTGTTAAATCAGGGATTCTGAGTGACACCCTTTTTTTTTTTTCTTTTGCAACATCCATTAATTTGAATTTTAACTAATACTGGTACATCAGTTTGGGGGAGGAAAAAAAGGCAGTACTGTGACATTTCAAAAACAAAGGCTACCAAAATAGTTTGACATAATTACTGGGGTTTCTTGGATTTGATAGATTCGAGAATGAAAAAATAATAAACCCTTGTGTTGATGTGTCTGAGCGCTTTTTAAATGTTTAGGGAAATACTTTTAAATTCAATAAATGCTCAAATTTTCACCTATTAAAAAAAAAAAATCTCATTTCCTTAACATTTCATTTTAAAAGTAAAGTTAAATAAGCATCCTTTTACGTCTTAGTAGCTCTTAAAATTTGGTTCACTGTTAGCATCCAGTTTCTGCACTTGGAATTTCACAAAAGGAGGGGAAACTTTAAATGCAATTCATTTCAGTTGACCCTGAGCACTGGACAGTGTGTTCAGTTTGTGCTTCAGACATTTTTTGCAGGATACTGTACTGTGCGGACACTTCTTCCTCCCACAATTGATTTTACATACCTAAGATCACCACTTCCCAGCAGTTGTGAACACATTGAGAGGAAGAACAAGTGGCCCACTGAATTGCAATTTACACGTTTCCTCATCTGAATGTGAGTGAACTTTTTTCTTCTCCTAAGAATGGAAAAAAGGAAACAGGATCTTTTGGAGAAGTGGGCTGTGTGTTAAAAAGCTTTCTCTAACAAAGTATGTCAGGGGACCAAAAGTGGGCAAGAGGGAAAACGGAACTTCAACGTGTTTTGTCTTTTAACAGGAGAACTTATGCTTGTAAAACACATCAGAAGTACAGTGTTTGGTTCTGCAAGTCATTTCTGTTGCTGTTTTTTCCTTGTACGTGTAGGAGAGGGGGCACTCGGGGCCGAAGGAAGTGTTCTCTCCACCATGACTGGGCGTGTAACACGTTTGCAACAACTTTTCACAGTAAGGCATGTGCTTTCGAACAAAGGAACAGGGGAGACAGGGAGAGGAGCTTGGGGCTTGACACACTTTACAGATTTGGTGCTTAAACAGTACTTTACAAATGACTTGCTTAATTTAAACGTCCATCACCGTAAGAGACATTGGAGTAAAATGAGAAAATTGGATCTACTTGAACCACAATCTTTTGAGGGAGAGGGGGCTGGAGGGAGGGAGAACATTAACTTGAATGCAAGTAGCATAAACCAAATTCGGTAACCTTGTCTCCTGCAAATGGACTTGAAGGATCCAGTTTCTTCAAAGATGAAGGCTGGAGACAAAGCATTGGATTGAAATGACAAGAGGGATACCAAGGGCTTGAAAACATATGGGCCTTTTACCTAGGTTTTTGTCATGTTACAGTAACACACTTTTTTTGGAGAAAACTGTGTACATCAAATTTTAAAAATTAAACATCAAAAGGATGTGCAAGTCTAAAAGGGTTCAACAGGGTTAGAATCCTGATTTGAACATATAAATTTACTCAAGCATCACTTTGGTCTAAAGGCGAGGAGGAAGGCAGGCAGGAAAGGGACAAAAAGAGGGAGATAATTGAATTACTCAATAAAAGAGGCTACTTACCATCCCAACCCATTGTAAGACATACACTTCTGACATAAGAGAACTCCTTAGAGGTCGAATAAAGCGTGTAAGCACCTTTGAGTAATGCACCTGCCCCCAAGAGGGGGCCCGAAAGCCCCAACGTGGGCTTAGCGAACAGACCTTTGCTAATCTGTTTATTTCCTTGAACTGGAGTCAGGCTGCGATGGGCTGCGATTCCCAGGACGATACATTTAATTAGAACAAAACAGAACCAAAAAAAAAAAAAAAAAAAAAATTTTTGTAAAAGCTCACCAAACTGCTGCACTTGTGTCTCTGAATGTGGGTGGCATTTCTTTTAAAAGGCAAAGTATGGTCTGTGAAGGAGAAAGGGAGAAGGGGAGGTGGGAGTGGGGAGAAGGGGCCGTGGTGCCTGGCAGGGAACCCCTAACTAAGACCCCTGTCTAGAGGGTCCTCAGCAACTCCCCAGCCCGGCTGCGACCCAGGCAGCCCCTCTGTCCAGAGTGTCCTTTTCCCCGCCCCACCCCCACTCCCCCAAGATTCACTTTCCTGCCGGCTGAAACCCTCCTTCCATTTCTAAATCTACTCCCTAGCTACCTCTTCCCCTGCCCTAGCAGGAAAGAGTGGGTGAATCCTGCACCCCAACCTTGTGATGGACCAGGGGAAACGGGGCCCCAACCTCGCCCTGAAACGCGTGGGGCTGGCCCCTATATCGCCCTCCAGAGAAGGGCGTGGGGCGAGCCCATTTCGCACTTAATAAACGAGAAGGGGGCGCTCCCTTTCACCCCCTGCCAAAGCACAGGAGAACCTCGTTTTCTCTCCCGGAAGGGATGGTGCCCCACTTTAGCCCGAAAGAGGAGGGAACCCTAGAAAGGGGACCAACTTCCTCTCTCCTCCAAGGCAGGGGAACCAAATCTCTCCCGTCCCCGCAAAAAGCCCGCATCACCTACCTATGAAAAGCGAGAAGACCCCTCTTTTAAAGGAAAAACATGAGGGTCTTCTCCCCAAAAAGAGGCAGGGGCTTCCATCAAAAGGGCTAGAGATTCCCCCACCTTTTTTGCCCTCTACGGAATAGCTAGGAAATACCTCCCGCCCAGAAAAAAAAAAAAAAAAAACATAAAAGAGACCCCTACCCAAAGGACCCCCGTAGGAGGATGGAGAAAGGACTAAACGAACCCCCACTTTCTGCCTCCTAAGTAAGCTAAGAAACCTCTCCAAGTAGACTAGGGAAGACCTCCCCCAGGAGAAAGGATACTGCCGGGGACTGGGGGACCCCCCAACTCCAAACCCCTAAGAGCGGGGCTGCTGCTCGAGATCCCCCGAAAAAGGGTCCGGGGGCCCCTCCCCCATCCCCGTCCCCGAAGCCAGGCGACGGGCAGGCGGGCCCATGACTGCCAGCTCCGGGCGCAGGGGCAGCCAGGACCCCCGCGGGCCTCCGCGGCCCCCCCTGGCGCCCCCTCCCCAGGGCGGGCGCGGGGGGTCCGGGGGGCGCCTCCTCACCTTCCCCTCAGCATGGCGCCCAAAAAAGACAGAGCGAGAGCGAGGGAGAGCGGGCGAGCGCCGCGAGGGGGGGTGAACGCATGAGGCCAGGAGAGAAAGCAAGCGAGAAAGAGCGAGCGAGCGAGAGACACCCACCGACCCCGCCCTTCCTCCTCCGCCTCCGCCGCCGCCGCCGCCGCCCGGCCCAACATGGCGGCCGCCCCCCTTCCTCCACCTCCTCTTCCTCCCCCCGGGGACGCCGCCCCGGCCGGGCCGGGGGCCTGACCTGTCGTCAGGGAGCGGGAGGCGGTGGTGGAGGAGGTGCGGGGTGGCCGGGCAGGCGTCGGGGGAACACGGAGGAGGCGAAGTGACAGCGGCAGCGGCGTTGGCGGCAGCGGCGACTCTGATAACGGCGAAGCGGGGGGGTCCCGGGCGCGGCCTCCATAGTTCCTTTGGGGGGGAGGGGGTGTTAATGCACCGAGAAGGACTGCTTGGGCGTGGCGGGAGGGGCACACTTCAGCTCTCAGGGCTCCTCATAGGAATGGGCATATATTTTTTCGGTTTCGGAATCACCTCTGCGCCGACCTCCGCGTAGGCCGCGCGGCCTAGGCCGGCCGCTCGCCGCCTGCTTTCTCCGCAGCACGCCCCTGGGGGTCACTCGCTCACGGGCGCGGGGCCCTCATCCGGGCGAGAGCCGCCCCCCCGCCCCCCGCACACACACACACCCCCGCGGGCCCGGGAGCGGGACACCCGGGGGACACGGACACTGGTGGGTGGTTGGGTGTAATTAGCGCGGGCCGCGCGCAATGGAGCAAGCGAGGGGAAGAGGAAACGAGCAGAGGGATAAAAGGGGAGATTTTAAGGAGAGGAAACGGGCCGCGGAGACGGGCTGACTGTCCGTCTGTCTGCCTGCCCGCGGTGCCCCGGCTGCCTGGCCCCCGCCGCAGTCAGAAATTCACACAAAATGGCGGCGCGGCCCGGACGGGCTGGGAGGCTGAGGCGGGAGGAAGGGCGAGGTGGGAGGGGAACTGAGAGGTGGAGGCCGCGTCAC
>NW_024349226.1:470173-621881 GCF_902729225.1 Pteropus medius
GACTGAACCTCGGTATTTAATTGGTTCGAGGTTATGGGGTTAGCCATAGCAGCACAGCAAGATTTTTTAACGGGAGATGGCGTTCCATTGCCTCTTAGGGGTAGTCTGTAGCCCTCTGGTAAACAGTAGCAGGCGTACACCTGGGGTTTTATAAAAAATCATGACCTCCTGTTCTGAGAATTAGCTCTTGGGTTATTTGTGGGTTCTAAGAAGCCTAAATGATTGGCCACAGGATCCCAAGTGGTGGTGTCTTATCGGACCATCAAGTGATGAAGCGGGCAGGCCCACATCGCTTATCGTCACGTGGAAATTGTATCTGGTTACCGAACTCAAGCAGATTGTGTGAATAAGGTCTCACACATCCAATGTCCCACTTCTCAGCCACTGGTGGCAGATTGATTTCAATGGCTCTTTCCCACTGGGAAAGATCACCAATTTGCCTTCATTGGAGTAATCATTTGCTGGGAGTCGCTGTTATTTTTCCTGCCCTATTTCTGCCAGCATTACCATCCCTGGAGTTTATTTACTATCTGTTTTCACAGTATAATTTTTTAAAAGTTGAAAATACGACCTTCACAAAAGCATCGCGAGTATGCGTCAATGATATCATTTAACCCATTAATGAGAGAACCGGCAGACGAATAAAGCTGGTTCGAGGGTATACTTTGAGGAAGGGGTATGTATAGACAGTGGGAAAAAAAGAAAGCTGGAATTAGGTTGGAAAGTTTGACACAAAACTAGCCAATGTCTTTCAGGGTTGTTTTCTGCTGGACAAAACTCATCTGTAACTTGAGAATCTTCCATAACTTTCCCAAGTCTATATGCTCATCAACAATTACATAGTAACACACAAAGTAACATCTGGAATGGCAGAAGGTCTTGGTAGACAGCGCTCTACTGTGGAGAAACCTCACCTGCTGGGATTTGCTGGTCTTTTTATTTTCCTCATAACCTAAAAATGGATGGCCCTCTAGGATTGTGGAATGGCCTGTAGAAGCTTCAGAGATGGCGCCAGATGAACACTATGCCTCAAAAAGACAGAGTATTGTCCTCCTAGATATGGTCTGTGTTCTCAAGCAGTGTTGTTTCGTCTGTAATGAGAATGCGTGGGGTTCAGAATTCAAGACATAGAATGACACCCTGCACAATTACACATAATGACCCTGCTCTACTGGCTCTTGATATGTTAAAAAACAAACAAACAAAAAACCTTTGTTGGACAATTTAGTTATCAGCAGGTGCCAACATTTTATTATAAGCATGCATGCAAAGAAAAAAAAGTCGCTTGTAGGCCAATTAAAAGATTTGCTCTTGGTCGGGACATTCTTTATGACAGGAAAACATTTCTGAGCTGTGCAACATTGAATTAAACATGTCAGAGGTTGGAAGGAGGAGATAAGAGAGGTTAATCAGTTAACACCTGCAGAGCAAAACGACAAAAGACCTCTTAGATTCTTGAATGTACAAACGTATGTTAAAACTATGAATTAATGTCCAGGTGGCTATTTCTGAGATTATCCAGAGAGAGAATAGCCGAGACAGCTGGTGTCTGCCAGTTGGAGAATTGCTTGGTGTCTGAGTAGAGTGACCAGAGCAGAGGATAAAAACAGGAGTTCCCTTAGAATCACTGGAAAATCGCCTGGCCATACGAACTACAGCTGAATATATGCCTACACTGATTCCACAATTTCATTCAAAAGTATTTATCCAATAGAAATGAATACCAAAAGGTATAAACAAGAATGTTCACAGCAGCACTGTGAAATAGGTCCTCACTGGGAACTACCTAAATGCTCATCAGTAGGAGAACAGACAAGTAAATTGTAGCATGTTCACCACTTTTGAAAATCCCTGGATCGCTGGGTTAGAAGACCCAAATGGCAGCGTCCTTTGCACTACATCTTGGACCAGCTAGGAGACCTCCTCTTGCATGGGGCCCCAGCAGCCTTAGAGCTTTCTCTGCTGATGAATGAAAGCAAGTCTCCCAACCATCATACAAATTGCCGCCCAAATTCCAAGAGGGCCACCAAGCATTGTGTTATTGTTATTGTTTTAAGTGTGTTGGTGGAAGGAGAGGTTAAAGTGCAAGTTTCAGCAACTTGCCCTTTATTTTGGGAAAAAAAATTTCAAACATACCTCTTCCTCTGGATCCCAAAAACGTTTTTGAGCTGGCAGATCCCTGTATTTTTCTGAGGTGGAACCTTCTGTAATGCCGACAAGTCAGATCAATGCTTCCATGGTACCTGTTTCTTTCTATTCTTGGAGCATCATTATTCTAGCAAAGAATTTTATTTTCCTAGTTCCTGGGGTGGCTCTAGGGTGGGTTCTTTATGCCGTGGATGAGCAGTCCTTTACAGAGAAGACACTCAACAGAGTGTGGAAGAAACCCCAACAGCTGGCTCCAACCTCTGGAATCCTCTCCCCAACCCCCTGGGGAAGAAAGGAGGCCATTGGCAAAAGAGAGGCATTATGATGTGTTGGATCCTGCTGATTGCCAACCCAATAACTATTTCCCCTTTCTTCCTCACAAATCCAACCCTGGATTTATTGGGGAGATGGGGATAATGAAGTCCTGATTGATTGATTCGTCTACCTGGTTCTCGAGAGATGATGTCGCCCCCTAGAGGACATTTTGGAAGTCATTGAGGGGAATTAAATTTGGTCGTCAACTGGTTCTCAAGGGGACAGTATTGCTCCCTTGGGGGCGTTTTGGAAATTTGAGGGGAGTTTTACCAGCATCATGATAATAAGCAGGTTGTTACTGGCACAGGAGAACAGAGACCGGGGATGACAAAAGCTCCTGCAACATGACATTGGTATTGAATGATCACTTCATGAACTAAGTTAACGATAATTCTTAAATAGTCGAAAGCCCTGGTTATACTGTTATATTAAGCTGCAATGCCAGACTTTTCCAGTTCTTTTGGAACTGTGTGCATAGCAAAGTCATGGTAGACTCGGGTATACCACTACATCTGTGTAATGAAAATGTTTTGGAACTAGAGATGGTGGTTATACAGCATGGTGAGTATGCTAAATGCCACTGAACTGTTCACTTCAAAATGGTTTATTTTATGTTATGCGAATTTCATCTCAATAAAAGAAGTTTAAAAACGTGCATCTCCCCAAACTTGAGAATATACCATTACATTAAATGTTCCCTATATTATTTTTTTTTCCTATAAGCTTTAGAAAAGTATAAGGGGGGAGAGAGAAAGGGGACATTCTAGACGTGTAATGAGTGTAGGAGTGCAGGAGAAAATAATTTATAGAGCAGTTAGCTTTATTTTCAGGGCTCTTTTTCACAAAGTGATCATTTTACCGGAGTTACTGCATACTCACAGATAATAGCTCATCAGGCCACTCCCTAACCAATTACAAATGACTACATGCCGTGGATCGTCAGAGTCACTTTCAAGGTCAGTCTATTAACTAATAAATCATTTAACACTACAGATCTGTTTTAGCTCTTCGAAATAATTTGACTCCCTTTATTCTTTTTATGATCCATGTACATTTCACTTTAATAATGCAAAGCAGCTCAGCAAAGCTGTTTATTTCCAAAGGCTTATCCAAGAGATATTTGATATAGCTCTCTGCTGCCTTGTCATTCCTTGACTTCTAAACGTCTTTCCTGCACGAAGAGGTTATTTGATTCTGTCATTGGCTTTTTTCCCTGAGAGCAGGAAGCATCGCAGCATAGTGAAACTGCTTTGGATTGAGAATTTTAAAATGAGAGTTTTTAAAAACGTTTGATTATGGTAAAATGCAAACATATAAAGAAAATAGAAGAGTAAAATGAACCTTCATGTATTCATCACCCAACTTCGACCAGGCTCAGTTTCTTACTCCCATCCACCAACCCCTCCCAACTACTAGATTTAATCCAAATCCCAGACTTATTTCATCCAGCTAGCTAGCTCCCCATCTATACATATATAATTATTTCTACATACGTCATGATATATTTAAAAGTATGTGCTCGCACCTGTACTAGGTCAAACAGTATTTCCCTCCCCACAGATTCATGGCTTTCCTGGAACCTCAGAATGCGACTTTATTGGAAATAGGACCATTGAAGATACAATTAATTAAATTAGATGAGGTCACGATGAAGTAGGGTAGGCCTTTCCTCCAATACGACTCATGTCATAAGAAGAGAAGAGACGTAGATAAACACACACACACACACACACACACACACACACACACACACACACACAGGGTAAACACCATGTGACAACAAAGGCCAGATTGGAGTGATGCATCTATGAGCCAAGGAATGGCAAGTATTGTTAGCAACTGCCAGAAGCTACAAGAGGCAAGGGAGGATTCCGTCCCTAGGGCCTTCAGAAAGTTCAGACCTTCATTTCAAATTTCTGGCCCCCAAAACTGTGAGACAATAAGTTTCTGCTGTTTTACGCCCACTAGCTTCTGATACTTTGTTATGGCCGCCTTGGGAAACTAACACATACCAATAACTTTAATTCTGATCCAAAGCACAGGATTCATTTCAGCCTCTGCTTTTTCTCTACTTGTAACTTTTCTAACATTGAGATAACCTGACTTCCATTATCCTTCATATACTGGATGGAGTTATGAATCTATTCAAACGATATGCTGAAGGTACCACAAACGAGGGGGCTTAAAACAATAGTTATTTATTGTCTCACAGGTCTAGAGGCCAGGAATCCAAGATCGAGATGTCAGCAAGGTTGATTCTGTCTGAGGGCTGTGAGGGAGAATCTATTTCAACAAGACAAACAAAAACTCATAGACACAGACAACGGTTTAGTGGTTACCAGAGGGAAAGGGAGATGAGAAGAGGCAGAAAAGGATAAGAGGGGTCAAATAAATGGTGATGGAAGGAGACTTGACTTTGGGTGGTGAACACAATGTAATTTACACATGATGTATGACAGAATTGTACACTTGAAACCTATATAATTACATTAATCAATGTCACCCGAATAAGTTTAATAAAATAAAATTAAGAAAAATAATAATCTAGTCCATGCCTCTCTCCTCTAGCTTTTGATGAAACCTTGGTGATCTTTGGCTTGTAGGGCCATCACCCCAATCACTCCCTTCATCATCACATGGTCTTCTCCTTGTGTTATTCTGTATCTCCCTATTAGGACACTAGATGTAATGACTTAGGGTTCACCCTAATGGTCTCATCTTTATTTGATTACATCTGCAAAGACCCTATATTCAAATAAGGTCACATTCATAAGTAGCAAGTGTTAGAAGAACTTAAACATATTTTGGGGGAGGACATAGTTCTACCCATAACACCTTTTATAGGTAAAAAATCCATCAATTCGTGTAATTTAATATTTGTAATTTAGTATAGATATTATACTTTTATTAAAACCTACTATTTATTTATTTATTTTTTTAGGCGAGGCAATCCTTGGTTGACCTCACAGATTGCAAGGACCTCATCAGCTTACAATCCCTTATTTTTCATTTTTGACACCTACAGCAACTGGTCTTCCTAGGTGGTCTCCTATCCAAGTACTAACCAGGCCCGATCTTGCTTAGCTTCTGAGATCAGACAGGATCGGGCTTGTTCAGGGTGGCATGGCCGTAGACTAAAACCTACTAGTTTTTAAATCCCCATTAACACTTGACTCCCATACATTCCTACTCTAACCAGCAACCCATGTCTACAGAATGACTTAGAAAGTGTGATTAAAAGTTGTACAGAGCCATGAGAGATATTCGGAACTCATTCTGATGTCTCTTAAACAGCTGGAAGAGTCACGTGGGCCTAACAGGAAGAACAGGAAAGGACTTGAGACTAGAATGAAGCAGCACACATCTTTGTTTCATGGTTCTCCCCTGACTGCATTTTAGAATCATCTGGGGAGCATTTTGTAAAAATCCGAATGTCTTAGCTCCACCCCAGACCAATTAATCAGAGTCTCTGAAGGTAGTGCCTGGGCACCATATTTGCTGAAAAGCTCCCCAGATAATTCTAATGTGCAGGTGGGATTGAGAACCATCGCCTTGGTTAATGGTGAGCAATCACCTAGGGGGAGGTAATTATGTAATCCTTAAACCCAGGAGCCTGGTCTACTGAATAACTGCTTTCCACTCCTTTTAAGTTACAAGTCTCGCTTTAGGCGTTCTGATTAAATGTTGAAAAACAAACCGCCCCATGGGTATGTACCCAGGAGAATCGAATACGGGGTCTCAAGAAGATATTGATACAACCATATTCATAGCATTTTTCACCATAGTCAAAAGGTAGAAGAAGCAACCCAAGTGTCTATAGATGGATGAGTGGCTAAACAAAAGATGGTATATACTTACAACGAGATATATATATTCAGCCTTAAAAAGGAAGGAAGTTCTGACACATGCTATACATGGATGAACCTTGTGGACATTATGCTAAGTGAAATAAGCCAGTCACAACATGACAAACACTGTATGATTTCACTTATATGAGATATCTAGAAGAGTCAAACTCATAAAAACAGAAGTAGAATGGTAGGGCTAGGTGGATGGGGAAATGAAGAGTTGATTAATGGGTACAGAGTTTCAGTTTTGCAAGATGAAAAGGTTTTGGAGATCGGTTGCACAACAGTGTAAATATACCCAACATTATTGAACTATATACTCAGAAATGGGTAAGATGGTACATTTTATGTTATGTGTACTTTACCACGTTTTAAAAAATGCCCTGAAATTTAATGGCTTGAAGCAGCAACCGTCATTTCATTATTTTTTTTCTTTTCTTTTTAAATTGTTATTACATTTATTGGGGTAACATTGGTTAATAACACTATGTAAATTTTAGGTGTACAATTTTATAATATGATACCTGTATACTCTATTGTGTGCTCATCACCTGAAGTCTAGTCTCCTTCCATCATCATGTATTCGATCTCCTCTTTCATTATCTTTCACGGTATCCGTGGGTCAAGAAATCAGAAAAGTTTGGCTGGCTGGTTCTGGCCTGGGACTTCTCCTGCCGTTGCAGACCACGTGGCTAAAACTGGGACAGTGGAAAGCTGAAGAGCTAGGGGCTGGGCGGGCATCCCTCTGGCTTTGTGTAATTTCAGAGCTTCTTCATGTGCTTTCTCCTTATGGGCTGGTTGGGCTTCCTCTCAACATAACAGCCATAGGGGATGGGACTGCTTATCCGGTTTATCAGGGCTCCAACTCGAGTGTTCCCTGAACAAGGAGGAAGTAGCCTTCCCTTTCCTGACTTACCTTGGAAGTTAAGCAGTGTCCCTTCTGCTACATTCGATTGGTCAGTCACCAAAGCCAGAACAGTTTCAAGAGAAGTGAACAAAGTGAACATCATCCCTCAAAGGGAGCAGTGTCAAAGGAATGTTGTAAGAAGAGCATATAGGATGGGAGATCTTGTTGTAGCCATTTTTACAAAGCACCATCGGCCATAGAGATGATCAAAAGAACTCAGTAAATCCCCTCGTTGCCATGATTATTTCCTTAGCTGGCATCACTTAACACTGGGAATATTTGGAGTTAAATATAGAAATGTTCACGTGACTCAGAGCTCTGGAAGTAATGTTTTGGTTTAAGGAATGTGTGTATCTGGCTTTTCATATTCTGGAAATGTTTAAGAGAATCCGGCCTACTAGAGTTTCCTGGTGAGATTTGTAGTTCTGAAAACTTTTCCCTGCAATGCATCTGGACGAATGATACATGAATATTCACTGGACTACTTCTCTTTGTAAACTCGAAAAATCTTCAGGATAAAATTATGACAAAATAAAATAAAAATGACCGAATAGTGTCAACTATTCTCATTCTGTCCCTGAACTTTGACCCATCTGGACCCTCGTCTCATCCTCTGGAGCAGGATAAGGGATAAGGTCATGGTTGGAGGCTGGAGTGGGGGTCAGGAAAGCTGTGAGGAAAGGGCCTTTCCTAGGGCGCCCAGCAATATTTGGAAGAAACATTAGAAATTTAAAGAGGCAAGTGCTTCCCAAACTTGCTCATTCAAAGAGAGCCTCGGATCATTCTAAGCAAAGCGATGCTCATTCAGGGAGAGGTGACTTGTAGCTTTAGTGGTCAGGAGCCTGAAGTTTTTATGTTCTCGATTTGCCTCAAAGTGCGATGGTCACATGTTGTAATTAACAAATAGATTTCCACGCTGTGAAAAAAAGGACCAAAAACAACAAAAAAGGAAAAAAAGTAAAACAAAGGAAAAAAAAGAACATACATCTAAATCTAAATGCAGTTGTCAATTGCAGTTTCCCCTTAGACAACGGGGGTCCACTTATACAGATTTTTTTCAATAAATACTGTAAATATATTTTCTCTTTATGATTTTCTTAATAGCATTTTCTCTAGCTTACTTTATTGTAAGAATATAGTATGTAATACACATAAGATGCAAAATATATGTTAATCGACTTATTATCAGTAAGGCTTCCAGTCAACAGTAGGCTATTAGTAAAGTTTTTAGGGAGTCGAGTTATATGTAGAGTTTCAACTGGGTGCCCCTAACCCCCACGTTGTTCAAGGGTTAACTGTATACTGAAATTGAAAAAAAATTCACGGTTTGGGTTTTTGATGGATGCCTTTGTCCCCTTCGGTCACCACGGTTCAGTCTTCATAGCTTTTCTCACACCTCTTACTTGGTCATTACTTTTTCTCACAGAGCTACCCCAACTCCACAGTACAAAATACTCCCCATAGAGCTTATGTATCACGTAGCGCAGGGCTGGGCACAGAGGCAGTCCTCAGGGAAATTTGAATGAATAAGCGTGTCAAAGAGACTAGATTTATAAACACGGAGAATGTCAGCACAGAAAGGGAAAGGCTCAGGGAGAGTTGGAGTCAGGCAAAAGGAGAGGGAGGAGAGAGAAGAGGGTTGTGGCGGGGGGGAGAATATTCAGGTTACCTAATGCTACGTAACAAGTGACCCCAAAACCTGGTGGCCTGGATCAACAGCAATCATTTATTTTGCTTACAGATCAGCACTTGGGCAGGGCTTGGCAAGAATGTCTTGTCTCTCCTCCACCCGGGTTGACTTGACCATCTGCCAAAGGATCCACTTCTAAGATGGCTCACTCACATAGCCAGCAGGTTGGTGCTGTCTGCTGGCTGCAGATAAGGGGCTTTGGTTTCTCTCCACGCGGACCTCTCCACCAGCCGTTTTGACTCCTGCTAGTGTGGAGGCTGGGGTTAGGAGCAAGTGTCCCAAAAGATAGAAAGTGGAAGCTGCCTGTGAGGACAGGACTTTGACTATTTTATTCGCTGTATTATTTCACAACATCCCCGACGATGCGATTGCGGCAGGCGCCCCACAAACAAGCGCTGAATGAACATTCTCATAAACAACCACTTGGGTACCCTCGTGGGAACCACAGGCCGCGCCATTTCTCAGTCAGGATTGGCTGGCGACTCCGTCACGTGACTGGCCGTCGCGGGCCCGCCTTCGAGGTTGGGCTCGGCGCCCCGCCGGCGGGCCGGGCCGCGCAGGCGCTACTGCGCAGGCGCGGTCTCCCCCGGCGCAGGCGCAGACGCGGCCGGCGGCGGTTGGCCGGGCGCGGGCCGGTGGGTGGTTGGCGTGGGCAGAACCCGAGCGTAGGCAGCGAGAACCGGCGCCATGGTGGAGAAAGAGGAGGCCGGCGGCGGGATCAGCGAGGAGGAGGCGGCGCAGTATGACCGGCAGATCCGTCTCTGGGGCTTGGAGGCCCAGAAACGGTCAGGGCCAGCGGCAGCTCGTTGGGCTGCGGGTCTGGGGGTGGGGCGTCCGCCCGATATGTCGCACCCCGCTGGGGAGCGGGTGGAGGGGGCCCGCCCCATCGAAGAGATGAGGCGGAATCTCTGTACCCAGATGGCAGCCCGCCCGCGAAGATCGGAAGGGCTGATTTGGGATTTGGAAGGTACGGCTGAAGGGGACATCCAGGGTGGTGAGAGGGCCGCCCTGTTTATAGCCACTGGGTAAGGGGGTGTATCTCAGAATGTGGGAGGATCTAGCTCGGACCCAGAACTGAAAGGGGTGATAATGGGAGTGGGGGCTTAGGAATGGGAACGGTGCCTGGTAAGGATGAGGCGGGGGTGGGGCGGGCGTAAATATTCATTCCTAGATAGTGGGGACCTGTTCTCTGCTGGATGCTGGGGAGACTGCCAAACGAAACAGGCGAGCTTACATTCTCGTGGCTTCTAAGGGGAGGGCCAGTCTGAAAGAATGAGGGTTTTTGAGGAGTTTGGGGGCAAGTAATATCTTGCGGGGGTCTTGAGAGTCTCCCAGACTCTAGGGGTCTTGGAGGTGCCTGACGGATGTGCTGTGTCTAGGTATGGGGGTGTGTCCAGAGAGGACAGGACCCTAAGATTGGGCATACCTGAGGTATTGAGGAATAGTTATCGGAGGGGACGAGGTCTTTGAAAGAGGTGATTGATTTGATCAAGTATTTATCGAACACCTTTTCCAGGCACAGAGCATACATTTCTGAACCAAACAGACTCCTTGCTCACACGGAACTTACATTCTAGTGTTGGAGACAAACATAAATAATAAAATGTTAAGTAATGCAAGCGCAGGAGATAAAAAAGCAGGACAAGAAGGTCCATAAAGGATGGCGAAGTAGAGAGCTATTTGATAGGGTGGCCAGGGAAGGCTTCTGAAGAGGTAACACTGCCCCAGACCTAACTGAAAGGAAAGAACCATCTGGAAGAACCTTTCTGCCGTTGAGAAGAGCAAGTGTGAAATCTTGGAGGCCAGCGTGTCCTTGGCAAAATGAGGGAAACGGTGGCTGGAACCAAAGGAGTCGAGTAGCTTTTTTAGTTTTTATTCTAAGTGTGCTGGGAAACCTGTCGGAGAGTTTTGAGTAGGAGTAACATGATCTGATTTGTGTTTTAAAAAGATCACTCGCTGTGCGGAGAGTAGGTTGAAGTGGGCAGAAGTGGAAATAAGGATTCCAGTTATGAGACTGCCACGGTAATTACTGCAGTAGTCCACTTGAGACATCAGTAATGGGGCTTGGGACTCTAAAGAAGGCGTCAGATATTTATTCTGGATATATTTTAAAGGTTGAGGGGACAGGTATGAGAGGGAGACCTCCAGGATGGCTGAGACTGGGCCTGAAGACATAGGGGAGGTTGATTTTAGGGACTGCCATTTGAAGGATTGGAGTGTTCGGAGGTCCTAAGTATACTAGAAAGGTTGATCTAAGGGGTTGTGGGCAGAAGGTAGTTTTCTTTGAGATGGAGTGAGATTGGTGAGGGTTGAACTGGAATGTAGTAAGGGAACTGTTACAGGGATAGGAATGCTTTATCAGAGGAGCGATAGAGAATGGATGGGGGCTTCTGAGGAGGGGCAGATCAAAGGCAGGGTTTGGAATTCTTGGGAGGCTGGAGTTACTCTGAGAGTGGAGATGTGATGAACTCGGAGAACCTGGGAGGGAAGGAAGGGCTGATCTGTAATTTGGAATCTGTATTTGTAGATAGTCTTACAGAGTTTTAGTGCTCTTGTGGCTGTTTTTCAACTGAGTCTCCCAGCAGCTCTCTGGGTAGGAAGGGCAGTGATTCCCTCCCCTGTGTAGAGAGGAAGGGGGCTCCACAAAGCAGATTGACTTGCCTCTAAGGGAACTTCAGGAGCGATAGACCTCCGGGGGCTGGGGTTCCTTTGTGAAATGGAAGGCGGCAGACTGCATTCTGGCTACAGCTTTGCCTCTGATGGTGATGTTGGACCCAGGTTGTCTGAGAACTAGAAGGGAGAGTGAATACCATTAAAATAGGCCTTCCTAGGGAACTCATACAGTCTAGAGGTTAAATACTGGGCTGTATCTCTCATACAGTGTTTTAAATTAGTTGCCAGCATTTACAGGTCTAGAGAATTGGCCAAATTTGGGACAATTTGGGCATCAGAAAGAATAAAATCAACTTTAATAATTTTTTTTTTGTAACACCTACAGCACCTGGTATTCCTAAGTGGTCTCCCATCCGAGTACTAACCAGGACCAACCCTGCTTATATTTAATAATATTTTGTAACTTAGAATCCGTAAGGCCAAGCTAATATTCAAACGAGAAATAAATTGTTTGTCTCTTTCGGAGGTTGATTATTAATAATGTGCCTTCTGATGTGAAATGAGAACCTTAGTGCATCATCTTTGAAGTTTTCCTGTCGAATATCTTTGAATCTTGTCATGCTTTTAGAGAACAGAGGAACAAATTAAAGGACACCATTGGGGTAACGATAAGACAGACATCCAGAATGTGGAGCTTTTTACACGACAGCTGCACTGGTTCTATTCCAAAAGTCAATGTCATAGAAAAAAAACAAGTGAGAGGACCGTCCTAGATTTAGTAAAGAGGTGGGGACAAATGCAAGGTGTGAACCTCGACTGGATCTTGGTTGAAAAAGAACTTGTATGAAACATCTTTTAGACAGGGGAAATGTGAATATTCACTCCTCTATCAGATGATATTTGGCCATTTTCTGGATGATAGTACGGTTAAAAAGAGAATGTCATTTTTGGAGAAGCACGCTAAAGGTGCGAAATGCCATGGTGTAGGTCGCATATGGGTAAAGCCAATAGGGCAAATGTTATCTATTCTCTCTACTTTTCTGTATGTTTGAAATTGTTTATAATGAGAAGTGTGTGTCGGGGGGAAATGTCGCCTCCCCCTAATCCCCCAACTGGAGGTTTCACGTAGAGTTTCTGATTTCTGTCTTTTGAAAAATAGAAAGGTCAGACAATCCTGCCTCGAATGGAGCTAAGTAGAGGCCTCCTCTCTTACACAGAACGTGGGGCCTCTACTTCGCCGTCATCTCCATCAGCTCAATCTCAGGCACTGATGTAATTGCCTGGCCCCTGTGAGCATGTGAGTTCACATTTCTTGCTGTGGTGCGTAGCCTGTTTCTTGGATGAGGTTCAGAGAAGAGTGCCAGCTCCCAAGGTCGCACACCAAGTAAATAGGAGTAGCGTTGGAATTGTAGTTACTACCTTCAGGTTCCCTGCCTTTTCCACGACAGCTCATTTTCCACCGTGGGGCTCATTCTTTAAGTCAAATGAACGTAGAGGCTGGCGCTGAAGCTGGCAGCCATGTACGTTCTCGGAATGTGCGCCTTAGCAGTTTTTGCCCGGGCTTTTCATAGCAAAGTGCGTCTAATTTTTCTCCTGCTCAATGATGATTTATCCCCACATCTAAGAGAGGAAGGGGGGCGGTGACTGGAGAGAGGGAGGTAGATTATAAGCTCCATGAGGACAAGCAGTTTAGAAAAGTCCAGTCATTCCGATGTGGGTTTTGACTGGTCTCCCTTAAATTTCCAGGGCTTGCAAGTGTGTAGACATGTAGGTATTTGTCGAGTGAATGAAATGCACATTGCAAAGACCTAGGAAGTCAGAAAACCTGGGTTCAGCTCCCAGCTCTACTGACTAGTTCTCTGCTCTTGGACGAGTCACACAGTTTCTTGGTTTTAGGTTCCACATCTGCAAAAAGGGGTGAGTGACAAAATCTGTAAGGACTCTATCCAGCTCCAAAATTTTGACTTGACAAAAAAGGGACCACACAAACGTCCCTGTTTTCAAGCACTCATTGCCCAGCACTGCTGGCTTGTTCACAGGAACCTCGGTTGGTTCCGTAGGCACGTATTTGTCATTAAAGTGACTGAGCATGTGGTGCGTGCTGGAGGCCAGTCAGTCCTGACTATTTCATATAAGGACTAACTTACTCTAGTGGTCGATAGTGGTTAATAGTTGAGTTTGGCTCTCAGCCCCAGAACAATGTTAATTGTTTACCCTTGGATGCATTTCTTTGTGCTTCAGTTTTCTCATCAAGTGAGGTAATAAAATCTACAAGATTGTGGAGAACTAAACGAGACAATAATGCGTGACTACTGTGTAAGCACAGAAAGCATCCCGTAAATTACAGCCATAATCACAGAAGAGGGGAAACCAAAATGAATTAAATAAATAAAATGAATTAGCAGTTGGATGGAGCAGGATTGTAGATTTAATTGAGAAGTACTGTACTGTTAAGTGAAGAAAGAATATTTCCAGAAGAAGAAAGTGGTCAGATCTGCCAAATGCCAATGACCCCACCGATTACTCCGCTGCACAGACAGGAAGCCTTGTTCTTGGTTCATCCCGTCCCTTATGCCCACCTTCAATCTATTGGGAAGTCCTGTCAGCTCTGCTTCGAACTTTCTCTCATCTCCCTTTCTTCATTCCTTAGTCCAAGACACACCCATCATCTCAGATCACCTCAGCAGCCTCCTCACCGATTCCCCCTGTTCCACCCGTGACTCTAATCTGTTCTTCACATAGCAGCCAGCCAGATTTAAATTAAAAAATCAGATCACAGTGGTCTGGCTTACAGCCCTCCGGTGATTTCCTGGTGTACTCAGAATAAAATCCAAAGCTGTTAAAAATCCATTGCCTTCTATGCCCTGGCTTGTCTGCATCTCCCTGGCTCGTTCATTTGGGTGTTTTGAATCCTCCTGTTCCTCAGACGGGCTGAAGCTCTCTCGTGGCCTCGGGGGCTTCATGCTCACCTTCCTTGAAATAGTCTTATACGAGATTGTTGCATGATTCACTCTCCAACATCAGACTCTCAGCAGGGGTGGTTCGAATGTGAATTTGGTAGTGAGGAGTTTTTAACCATGCTTTGACTTGACTTAACTTGCAGTGTGTATAGCGAATTTAAAACCTATGATGTAAAGGCTCTGATCCCTTCCTTCCCAGAAGGTTGGAAGGTATTTATGTGACAGCAGAAGTCAAAGAGAGTAAAATCAGCATGTGTTTATTTAGACCCACTGTATACCAGGCAGCGTGGGGGGCACATCGAGAGGAAAATCATAGATCGCAGTCAGAATTCTGAATTCTGACCCCAGCTCTGGCCAGCCGTGAGCTTTGAGAGCTCGGACACCTTTTCTGAGCCTCAGTTTTTTCCTTCCTCAGGGCAGACATGGATCCTTTCCTGGGGGGACATGATGGCCTACCCTTGGGGTCTGTGGAGCCCCTGGGACTTTCAGGAAGAGAAATTTTATGCAACGTTTAGGGCGTGTATGTTTTTTTGCCGAGAGGGTAAAATGGTGAAGAACCAGGATCAAGGTTTCATTGAGGCAGTTCCATGTAATGTACCTAGCAGCCCGTGTCTGGTACTCAGTGAACCTTCTGTGGATGGTTCCTGTCATCGTTACACGTTACATCACAAAGTAATTTTACATTCATTTGTACTACCTGCGTTAATATCTGCTTTGCTTTTTTGGTAGCTGTGTGACCTTCGGCGAGTGTCTTAACGACTCTGTGCCTCAGTGTATTACTTTCCTGTTGCTGCTGTAACAGTTGCCATAACGACAGAGATGTATTCTCTTACAGTTCTGGAGGTCACGAGTCTGAAGTCAGTTTCACTGAGTTAAAGTCAAGGTGTGTGCAGGGCTGTGGTCCCTGCGTAGGCTCCAGGGAGGAATCTGTCTGCCTGGTTTTTCTGGTGTCTGAAAGCCGCCTGCATTCTTTGTTTCCTGGCCCCTTTATCTCCAAAGCCAGCAGCCTGGCATCTTCCAATCTCTTATTTCTGACTATAGCCCCTGCTTTTATTATCACAGCTTCTCTGACTCTAACCTCTTCTGCCTGCCTCTTATAAGGACCCTTATGATCGCTTGGATCCACCCAGATAATCCAGGATAATCTCCCCATCTCAAATTCCTTAGGCACACCTTTCGTCAGGTAATTAGTCACAGGTCCTGGGGGATATGGCCATTATTTTTTCTATTACATTCAGCTTTCTTATCCGTAAAATTAGAATAATAATAGTACCTGCCTCACAGTTTATACATATAAATTGCTTAGAACAGTGCCCATCATACAGTAACTTTAATAAATGCTGTCATTATTACATTCTTTTAAATGGCCCCTTAGTTTTCCATAGTATGTGTGTGACCAGAGCTGTATGGCCTAACGGCTGTCATTCATCAGGTGCCGACTCTGTGCCGGGCACTATTTTAAGTGCTTTTTACTGAGCCGAACCATAAGTAAGCCGTAGTCCCAGGGCCCCCAGCACGGTTAAGGGCTGACAACGTAGACACGCTCCATGGTGATGCCACTTGAAGAAGAAACTCGCACGCGGTCAGTCTGAAAAGCTCCATGGGACACGGGTCACAGAGAAGCCACGTGGCCGCGCGCGACTTGTGTCCGAGGCGCTCGCGGAGCAGCCTCTGTGAGTTCGAGGAGAGCGTTTGCCTGAGTCTGTCATGAGAAAGGATGAGCTGAGGGAACAGCGTTCGAGTTGGGGACAGGCTGGGCCGGGCACAGAGAGGCAGGTGTGCATTCTGGGCTTGTGGGGTGTCGCGATTGAAAGTCTGGCCGTGGTGGCGGCTGAGGCTGGGGAAGGAGGAGGGAGCTGGTACTGATTGGCTTTAAACGCCATTTTAGATTGAGATTTTTTTTCCCTGTCAGATATTTTTGAAAATCAGAATGAAACCTGTCACTGAGCCATTTGATAAGTAAGGAAATGGGGATTGAGAAGTTCAATAACTTAAGTAACATACCGAACGTGTTACATGCTAAGGATTAGGCCAGATGGCTTTACACACACGTTTATCAAGTCGTCAAGGGGACTGAATGACTTTCCAGGTGAATAAACTGAAGTTCAGAGAGATTTGCAGCTCATTCAGGTCACCCAGGCAGGAAGTGGCAGAGCCAGAATTCAAACCCAAGTCATCAGGCCTAGAGGGCGTGAGTGATGGCAGTGTCCATTCCTGAAGGAACATCAGAGGACAGCCTGTGGAGTCCGTGGCTTTGGACTTGGAGATTAGGAAGCCATTGGGGACGATTGAAGATACGGATGCCTAGAGAGCCGGGCCATTCTGGTTGCATCCTGGAGGTGCCGAGCAGCCAGACAGGAGAAATCCAGCCTCTCCGATGGAGAGGGAAGGTGGAACCTGGACTCTAGATGTGGCAGTGTCGGGCTGGGGATGGGGGAGTGTCGACTCAGCGCAGCAGAGACCTGCAAGTACAGCTAAATGCAAGATGCACGCGACCTTTCCGGTGCCACAGGTTTGATGTGTGCACTGAATTCTGTTTGGAAACATGGCTTTTTATGTGTGCCGATTCTCAGGGATGAGACCCTGGAAAGCCAAGCAGCTTTCCTCCCTCCCTCACCCGCTGGTGCATCTCTGGGAAGAGACTTGCTCGTTGCTGACATCTCTGTTATTTACCTTGCTCGTGTCTGTAAGCCCTTGTCCCAGCCTCCTGTTCTGGCGAGGTGGAATTGTCTCGCGTCTGTTAGCCTGTGGTGGGAATTGGAAGGACTCATAGAAGAAAAGCAGTGATGGAGGAGCCGAGACGCAGACATAGACCTTCGCGGAAAGTATTGTCAGTATTCTCTCCCCCCCTTCATTTTACCCTTTGGTCCTATCAGTGAAGGAAATCCAAAGTCTGCCAGCATCCAGAATCAGCACAGGACTCTACTTTAATCATCAGCCACCATTCGCATTAAAGACTTCTGGTCTAATGACGTGCAGGTGTCCAGAATTGTTAGAACCATTTTGGGGAAGAGTTTCTGCTTGATCTCCCCAGTACTGGTACTTGTTGGGGACTAACTCATTTCAGAAGTTAAGAGCGAACTCATTGCCAGCAGAACTTGAACTTACGTGAGCCTGTTCTTAGTTCTTACCAGTCCTTTCCAGTGTGAATAATCATACGTTTGCTGCAGAAATATTAATGAGTTTCATTGTAGGATGCTGCCTAAGATCCTGATGGGGTTGTTTCATAATATATGACGTAAACTTTTTTTTATGACAGTGGACAAGCACTTCGTTCTTTTATTTTGTATTTATTTCTTTTTTTTAACGCCTACAGCACCCTATATTCCAAGGTGGTCTCCCATCCAAGTACTAACCAGGCCCGACCCTGCTTAGCTTCTGAGATCAGATGAGATCAGGCACATTCAGGGTGGTATGGCCGTAAAAAGTTTTTTCAATTACAGTCGACATACAATATTATATTAATTTCAGGTATACAACATAGTGACTAGAAATTTCTCTACCTTATGAAGTGATCACCCTGATAAGTCTAGCCCCCATATGACACCATGCTCTCTCTTCCTTTTTTCAAATCTTAAAAATCCGGATTCTGAATCAATTCTGGTTCAAGGGATTTCAAATGAGATCTCATGGACCCGTGCTGCCCCCCCACTGACCAAGAGTTAAGTCCAGACTCCTTGGGGTAACCCAGCCTCTGGCTATCTTGTTGGCATCATCTTCTGTCACTTTACAGTTAGAACGATCCACATATGTCCCACATACACCCTATTTCATGCTGCCACATTTTTGCTTGTGTGTTATAGCCTGAATAGTACGCTTCCCACGTGTTCTTCTGCTGTCATACTCGTGCACCCCACCATCCTCTCACCTGAACTGTGATACTCGTCCCCTTCAAACCCCTCTGCCCCCTGGGCCGTCCATCAGGCTTAGGATAAAATCCAGAATCCTTATAAAGCCTGTAAGCGCCTTCGTGATGCAGCCCCTGGTTCTGTCCGCAACCTCACTCCCTGCCTTTCGTCCCTCCGCTCACCGCTCCTGTCCCTGAAACGTGCCAGGAATCCTGTCGCAGGCTTTAGCACTTGCTGTTTTCTCTGCCCAGAGTGCTCTTCTCCCAAATAACCTGTTCATCCTTTATTTTGTTTGAATTTGTGCTCGGCACTGCAGAAGGCCTTCATGATGAGTCTCACTTGAAGTAGCATCCTCCATCAGTCTTGATCCATCCTGTTGGTTGATTTTCATCACTTTTTGACATCTTATTTGTCTCTTTCACACAGTATAAGCTCCGGAAGTGCAGGGATTATGTCTTATTGTCATATTTCAACGAATAAGACGCACCTTAGAGAGAGAAGTGCCTGGCACAGGTATTTGTTGAATGAATTGTTCTCTGCAGGATGGATTGGAACGTCTCTCCTAGTTTTGAGGCCGTGATGCTTCATTGCATTTAGTTAAAACTCAAATTATTGCCCCGTCGTTATGTTGTTCAGTGATGGGGCCAGCTCTTCTGTTCTCTGTCACCTGGTTAACAGTGTCTGCCTTACAGGCTGCGGGCCTCCCGGGTGCTTCTCGTTGGCATGAAAGGACTTGGGGCTGAAATTGCCAAGAATCTCATCCTGGCGGGAGTGAAAGGACTGACCATGCTGGATCACGAACAGGTGAGCTGTGCTTCGCGGCGTCCCCTCTTCAGTGCAAGCGGTTGGAGGTTTGGGGAGTCCCTGCTTTCCCCTTGAGGACTGTGGAAGGGGGGCCGGTGTTCGTGGAACTGTAGCCTTTGGAGAGTAAAAGCGAGCACCAGGTTTGAATTCAGCTTCACCCCATCCTAAGTAGTCAACCCGTGGAGACTCCTGTCTCCTTGCTGAGCCTGAGGGATGGAGCTGTGGCTTTCCAATTCATGGGAATAAATCACCTGAATAACTAATTAAAAATCAGAATTGCCTATGGGCTTCCTCATGGTACAGCCTTCACCAGCCCACCCCCCCGGCCCCCCTCAATGATTCTGCTTTAGAGGGTCTCAGATCGGGTCAGGACTATATACATTTAAAAGGTATCAATTAAATTAAACAAAAAATAATTTAAACAGTGAAGGTACCCGAGGAGGTCTCGGTGCAGATGGCTTGCAGACGGCACTGTGGAAAACACTGGGTCAGAGAGAATAAATGCGGACTGCTTAGCACAGTGCTTGCACGTAACAAGTATCCAATAATTAATAATTGTTGTATGATGTAATCTTATTTAACTGGTAATATAATAATAGAGCCCAACTCCAACATTGCTTTCTGACCTGTTTTTTCACTGAGGTGGGAATAATGGCTGCTTTCCCTGCAGTCATGCCTCAGTGACATTTTAGGTTTCATAGGACATATCAGATATGTACATAAGTAGAACATTTGGCACCCATCTACATGGCTTCTACAGATACCAATATTTTGCTGATTTTTAAAAATTTTATCCTTTCTCTATGTTTGGACAGTATTTTAGGTAAAATACTTCAAAGATTGTGTTGTCACATGACATAATTTGTCTTTTTTTCCTTTTAGGCAATGAACAAGGGCTCTGTCTCACGCTGAGTAACTAGCACATAGCGTGAGGTGTAGGCTCTGGACAGAAGTCAAGGTTAATGACATTTTTAAAAGCTCACCTTGTTCTGGGTTTCAGAAAAAGAATACCCAGAATTGCTGATTTTTAAAAATTCTGCAATATGAAGAGAAACGTGGGTTGGCTCACTTACTATCACAAATTGAGTTTTGATGTGAATTCAGAGCCTTTTAAGGGAAGAGAATTCCTGCGAGCCGCCTGCCAGGTTATTAACGGTCTGAGCTCGGGCTGCTTGGACATCTCGCCGGCCACAGAGCCCCCTAGAGGCAGGAGCATCCCATCCACGAGAAGGATGCATTCACAGTGTAGACCCCAGGATGGGTGGTTCTTAAACTTTGACACCTCGCTGCAGAAAAATGGAGCCACACGGGAAGGACGCGTGCCTTGTCTGGGTGGGAACGATGACAGACACCGAGGGCCGTGCACAGCAGTCCTGTCACTGCCTCAGCCCAGTGGCAGGCGCCACCTAGCGTCGGTGCGAACAGGCAGATCATCATCCCTTATCTCTTCTGCCTGCCTTCCACTGCAAGGCCCAACTCCTCTTCCTGGTTTTCAGGGCCTCACACAGAGGTTCCCAGTCCTGTCTGTGTTTTAGAGTATTTGGGGAGTTTTTAAAAATGAAAGTACCCCAGGTGAGAGGATCAGTCAGGGAGGGCTGAGAACCACCAGCTTCGTATAAGTTCCCCGTCAACTCAGCCCTATTTCTATCTCGTAAGTGTAACTGTTTGTGAGTTAACGGTGTGGTTGGCCGTGTGGTTGGTCTGCCCTCTGCAGTTTGCTTGTGCTCTGTCCCCAGCTGGGAACGCCGGGGAGACGGCGCTGCCTGCCACAGAACATGCCGCAGACACCTCAGAGTCTGTGACTTCAGTTGGGCAAGGGGTTTAGCCTTTCAGAGACTCGTGCCGCTCATCCAAATTGAGGGTGTCAGTTCCTGCCCATAGAGTTCTTTATTTTGTTTCTATCAGCAAGCAGCCAAGAGCATCTGCTGGTCGTACTCCAGATGCTGGTGATACAAAGATGCACAGCATTGGGATCCCATTCTTAGGTTTTTCCCAGAAATCACGGTGGACTCCATGACTCAGGTCATGGTAGGGAACTTGAAAGTCTTCCTGGAGTTCTAATCTGAGCTCAGTCTGAAAGAACGAGTAAGAAGTTTTTCAAACCGAGGGCTGTGTTTCAGGCAGGGACCATTAGCAGTGGCACAAAACAGCACGGTAGAAATAGACATGAAAAGCAGTTCAGTGCTTTTAGAGTGTGAAGCCCGACGCGGCGGGGGTGGAAGCAGGTTGCAGGTAAGGACGGTGTCGTGAAGAGCCTGCTAGCAGGCCCTGCCGTAAGCTTTTACTTAACTCTCTGGGTGGCGAGGACTCATCGAGTTTCCAGTGGGAGCGGTGACCCAGGTGGCTTTGGGCTTTTAGGTAGATCAGTGATTACTGTACAAACTGTGGTTGGCATAAGACACAGGGTAGACCACTTAGAAGGCCTCTTTAGTTTCGGTGAGAGATGGCAAGGATCTGAGTAATGGTCCTGGCGATGGGGCAGGAAGCACACAGATGAGAAAAACGAGAGGTAGAATTGTTAGGATTTTGTTTGGGGGCATAGGAAAAGCAAGCACTGACTAGAGCGGGGACACTCGGGACACTGCTCTGAGAGCTGTGGCTGTGTTACCTCGTTTGGTCCTCATCTGGCTCTGATGTGTAGGGATTATCATCCTTCCCTATTCTATGGCTAAGACGGCTGAGAAAAAGGAAGCAAAGTACTGGCCCACTCAAGGTCACAGTCCTTAACGATAGACCATGGCCCATTCAGTCCGACTCCTGACAGCCCATCCTCCTAGCCACCTTAATAGGTGGCTGCTGTCAGTGAACTATCAATGATATAAAGACCAGGTTTCAGGTACGGGTGACAGACTAGTGCCTGGCAGGCTTGTCAACAGGGACAACAAGTACAGGAGTTAAATATGAAGGGCCTGTGGGACATCTAGGAAGAAGCATTTGGTGGGCGGTTAGGATTCAGATCAGGAAGAAATCTGCTAGCGGTTTGAGAAACAGCAGATTTTAGTAGAAACTGAGATGCATTGAGTCAGTTTACGGAGCTCTACAGAGAAAAGATCAATGATTCTGAGATGGAATCTTGGGAACAGTCACACCTAAGGGGACCCGTAGAGGGAGGGGACTAGCGAGGGAGAAGGAGAGCGAGGCTCTGAGAGGCCAGGGAGCAGAGTACAGATAGCAATAATTGGCACTGCTGGAGTGATTAGTAAGTGCATTATTTTTATTAATGTCTGTGTTTTAGATGTGATTCCTTCATGCTCGCTTAAGGTCACACATAAGTGGTTGAACCGGGATTCGAATCAAAGATTTGAATTCTGCCTGAATTATGCCAGAGCTTCTCTCTTAACCACTGCGGTGTACAGCGTCTCGGTATATAGTAAGATCCCTGAAGAAGCGGGATGGCATGGATCAAGGATGCTGTTAGAGGGTTGGCCTCCAATGGGAGGAGGACCAGCTCGATTTCTTGGAGGAAAGATAGCGGGGGAGAGCGTGCTGTGGGTAGTTGGCAGCGGGAGAGGAGGGGAGGGTACCTCTGGTGAACCCAGTCTTAGTGAAGGTGGCAAGCTCATACCTAGAGATAAAGGGTTGAGTTAGATTTTTGAAGTGGGAAGAAATGCTGTGTGGACAGCATGGAGTCTAATCCTGCTCGGGACTGTGGAGGGATTAGAGTATCTGTCTCTGAGGCTCTCTGGGATATCTAGCCTTATGGATGAATCATCCCTGTGCTCCAGCCCCCATTCATCTCTCCTCTCTGAGTTTTAATTGAAATTAAGAGTTTCAAGCATGCCTGATTATGTCTGATTTTTGCCATTTTGTTAAGCAGCTAGGAACATAAATAGAAGACAACACGGCCTTCTCTGTTGAGTGAATTTTCTTTATAAACACAAGGGGGTGCTCTTTAACTGTCATCGCCCAGTACAAAGTTCTGCTTTACAGCCTGGGAAGGAAGGAGTGAGTGTAGGGGTCTGCATTAGGCAGATTCCCACAGGAACAGCAATGTAAATTAGGTGGTAGGTCTTTTAGTTATCCTTTAAAATGGAAAGTTCACTGTCTTTGAGATTTTTTTTTTTCCCCTCAAATTCAAATATTTTTTGAAACATTCTCCCTAGGTATCTCCGGAAGACCCCGGAGCTCAGTTCCTGATCCGTACTGGGTCTGTTGGCCGAAACAGGGCTGAAGCCTCTCTGGAGCGAGCCCAGAACCTCAACCCCATGGTGGATGTGAAGGTGGACACTGAGAATATAGAGAAGAAACCTGAATCCTTTTTCACTCAGTTCGATGCTGTAAGTTTCATAGAGAGTGTGCAGCGTGTTGCGGGGATTGAGCTGATGAAGGCACTCGTTGTGTGTATACTGGGCACACAAGAGCATTAGAATCTCGAATGCAGAGTCTTTTCCCAAGTATATAAAGTGTTGTGTTCTCTAGGTTTGGTATGTTGCCTTAGTAGATCGAGTGCGTCGGAAGGTGGGTTCAGTGTGCCGAATCTGCTGTCGCTGTGAGTTGCTGTTGGTTGGTTTCTTCTTTGGGCCTATGTCCCCTGGACTGGGTTTCACCATTGGCGTCCATCTTTCCAGAATCTTTTGCACGTAGCTTTGATACATTTTATTGCAAATGTTTTCTCCCTAAAACTTAACAAGTCGGTGATTAATTTTTGTAGCAGTCTTTTTTGTTGTTGTTGTTACAAATATCACACTACAGATTGTGTTTTGTCTTTTAAAAAGAGCACACCTGATCTCGGTCTGTCCCTTTCACATAGCTACTTTGACCATGGATACCTAGACAGAATGACTGGAGTCATAAGCCAGAAGAGGCATAGCCAGCCTCATTTGGTTTCACTACCCAGTCTGTGCAGAGGTGAAAGCATACGTTAAGTTCTGTTTCAGTGTCTGTGACCTTTCAGACATGGCTCCCTGTACTCTGGGAAAAGCTTAACACGCGTTGGATAACCATCAAGTGGTCGCAGATGGTCTACTTGTTTTTTAAATGGAAAGCCCATTACACGATAGTTAAGCATTTGGGTTGCGTAGATTTTTCACACCGTTATATTTCACATACACATCCGTTCAAATATGGACTTAGAATGAGGGATCATCTGTGCATTTTGTCCTATTTTTCTTTTTCTCTTTGATTCATTCTGTTTTGTAACTCCAGATAGTAGAACATTTTCTCTTTGGACAGAAGTCTTCCCTTCATGTTTTTACCCATAGTAACCACATTCGGTTTATGTCTTGAACGTCTAGCAGGTAGAGAGCAGCTTTGTTAGAATTGAAGCGCGGGGCCAGTCGCTCGTGTGACACCCATGTGCGTCTGACAGTCACTCGACTCCTCGGGCTTCTGTTTGGTCAGTTGATTGCATGTTCAACTGTGACTGTCTTACCTTCGAGATGTGACTTTTTACCTTGGGTGGCTGTGTCCCTTGAACGACACCAGAGGCACGCATTTCTGAGTGTTACTTCAGTGTCTGGGCTGCCAGATGAGAGCAGGGAGGCTCTATCGACTGAAAATATCGTCGTGTGAGTTCTTCTCCAACTTCCTATGTTCAGAAGAGAATATGGGCAATTTAGAAATCACCTTCTTGGCCCTGATCCCAAAATTTCTCTCGAAAGATGGTTTTTATGCAATAAAATTTAGCCATTTCCGGTACCTCGGCATATCGGAGCAGAATCTAGAGGCCTCTGAGCAGCATCGATAATCCCACGGAGGGAGCCACCGGCTCGTTGTCTGCAGCTGAAGGAAGGGCACATGGTCTGTACCCCTTTCATCCTTAAATTCAGATAAAGTTTCACATCGAAAACTGGAAAAATAGTCTCAACGGGACTTGTTTATCTTCTTTATCTTAACATATCAATCAAAAGAAGGGGGGAAAAATGCCCTTGTATTTAAACATGACCTTTGGGTCAATTTAAAAAACTAGTTTGGCTTCTCACTGTAGCTTATTCAGATTTTAATAGACTTAATCATTTAAAAACAACTTATACCAGGTTATTCTTGTCTTTTTCCTTTTCCTGAAAACTCAAACGTTTATATACATACATGGATCAGGGGAAACAAATTCATTGAATGGCTTTTACTTTCTATTTAAACACGTTTTGGAAAGGGACAGTCTCTTGATTTACATTTTCTACACTGAAACCTACAACTTCTCTTTTGTCTTTTAACCGTAGGGTCCAAAGAACCTGTTGTACCAGTTTGACGCTGGCGCTAGACATGCCCAGAGAGACCGCTGGTTAGGATGTGTTCAGACATCAGGGCGGTGACTCACAGTCTGCAGAACTGACACCCAGCCGGTTCCTTTCTTTCCGCAGGTGTGCCTGACCTGCTGCTCCAGGGATGTCATAGTTAAAGTGGACCAGATCTGTCACAGAAACAGCATCAAGTTCTTCACAGGAGATGTTTTTGGCTACCATGGATACACATTTGCCAACCTGGGAGAGCATGAATTTGTAGAGTGAGTGTTGGCAGAGGAGGAGGGAACAGCAGTGTCAGAATGTAGTTTTATTCACTGAACCATTTAAGGGAAGTATTTTACTGTGATACTTAGAGCATTGGGAAACCAAATCATTAACAGCTTGTGATACATAGGTCGTCTGCTTGGAATTGTGGGGGATGTGGCCTTTGCCTTCCAAACTGATGGGCTGACCTGAAGTATGAAGAGCAGAGCTCCAGGTGGTCACCGTGCAGCACCTGGGAACCTGATCGGTCCGGGCTTCAGGGCCCCAGGCACATGTGCTTGGACCGTAACCACTGGTTGCCCAATGTGGGTGTGCGTGTTTTCACGTTGAGAGATAGTAACACGAATACGAAATAGTTAGATGGGCAGCCGGCGGCACGCTCAGCCAGCGTCTAGCCCGGAAAATCTCCGAGGTCCAGACACTGCTCTGGCGTAGCAGAGACCCCCTCCTCTCATCTTGAACGTCGTGGTTGCCGACCGGGGCGGTTCTCACGTGATGGGACCTGCAGTGTTTTGAACTAGTAGCTTCTGGATGAATGATGAAAGGCGATGCCAGTATCGTAAAACTATGCGAGTTGGGTCTTGGCTGTAGCTTTTTGACCACCGTCCCCGCTTTTCCCCACGAGAGGTGAGGAGACCCTGCTGGGTGGCAAGTGAAGCTTCCTACCAGGAGTCAGAGAATGGCTTTCTCCAGTTCAGCTTACCAGAGGAGTCACTGAAATTTCTCTGGCCTGCAAGTTCCTTGCCTGTAAAATTGAGATGAAGAAAGGACAAGCGTCTTCAAGATCTCACAACTAGCGTTTTATGGCTTTGGGAACATTAGAAGTGAGCGAAGAAGACATGCTAGAGAAAAGCAGTCCGGGTGATTTTAACGGGAGCTCACCCCGTGGCACGGGGGAGAAATCCACTTTGGCTGTTTATTTGATGATTCAGGTGGAACGTCCATAAAGTTCATTGAGAGCTTAAGCAATATATGTTATTCTCTGCAAGAATCCTGTCAGGGGGCGCTGCTCCCCCATGGTGGGTAACTGGCTTGTCAGTAACCAGTGGCCAAGCTGGAATTTGAATCCAGGTCTGTCCGACTCCAAAGCTTTTGGCTCTTAATCACCATCCTGTTCTGTGAGCCGCCGATGTTTTTTGTTTTAATGGTGGGATTCCTAGGGTAGAACTGGATTCTCTCCCTTGTCACCCTCTAGGGAGAAAACCAAAATTGCCAAAGTGAGCCAGGGAGTGGAGGATGGACCTGATACCAAGAGAGCAAAACTGGATTCCTCTGAGACAACTATGGTCAAAAAGGTATGTGTACTGTGGGGACAGGTTGGAGACTCTGGGCCTCGTAAGGGACTACGGAGGAGGCAGGCGGGGCGGGCCTGAGGAGGGGTGGACTGGAGGGACTGGGCCAGAGCGAGTCCCACTCAGCAGCCTTGAGGGATGATGCCACGTGTTCTTTGTCAAGAGAGTAAGAAATTCAGATTTCTTTTTTAACGTTCTGTCCCAAACTTTTTAATACTGGCAACCTGCTCGGTTTGAGTGCTGTTCCCATCAACACAGGTAGCTAAAGAGATGTCTGTAGGACTTACTTAGTCTGTGGCCCACCAGTTTGACCCCTGGCATGTGGAGTAGTGTCAGAAAGACTGTTTTTGAGCTAAGGCCATTACTTTTTTTTTTTTCTAAGTCTAAGTAGGCGGAGAATCGTTTAAACTTAACACTTTTTATTTTGTTTCTTCCCTAAAGTTGTGTTTATTTTCTGCTTTCAGAACCAACCTTTCAAGGAAGAAAAGACCTGGTCAGTGACACATATTCTATCCAAGTGCCTTTTTTATATAAAAGCGTACTCTTAGAGTCTTCCCAGACTAATTAGTGTTTAATCCATTTTTCGGAAAATTGCTACGAGGAGAGAAATCAAGGTGATAGTTTCCCTAGTCAGTGGATCCGAGAAGGGATCCTCTGGTAGGAAAACAAAATTGGTAGCCAGAAATTGGTTTTAGTTGAACTGGGGAAAAGGCAGAGCCAAACATACTCCTCTTTCCAACTTTGTAGATTAAATATGAGAGAAAGAAACAATACTAGTCAGTACATGGAGTTAAAGTTGCTCTAAAGGGGGTCTAGAGAGTAGAAATTAAAAGAGACCTGACCACAGAAGTGGGCCTCTTCAGAACACTTTCCATGAGGCCGTGTTGGGGCACTTTTTCTTATCTTTATGTTAGCTGGAATAGTTAGATGCTGTGCGTGTGACACAGAGGAATTATTAAGCCCTAATTTTAGTGTCTATTCACAGGACCATAATTATCCAGAGTGAACATTTGGTGTTTTGGCCAAAACTTGGGTCCTTTCTTCCTTTTTTTCTTTCTTTTTGAGACCCAGTCAAGCCTTATCTGAATAGCTCCGTGAGTTTGGTAGGGGGAGGTAGATTGTTAACTAACGGGGAGGAGTACAAAAGCAGCTTTGTGGGTGCTGTCAATTTATAAATCACACCCTCTTACAAGGGTGACACTTGGCCTTGGTGTGAAGGGTTTTATGGCTTAAGGGCTTCTCTGACTGAGGCCCGTCTTTCACATTCAAATAGAGTGCCTAGCTCTGTGAAGCCCTGCACAGCTGGAAGCAGCCACGGTTGGCCTGGTGGTGCCCACTGGGGCGGATCTGGAAACCTCTTTTGGGAGCCACTTTATCTAGCTATGAGGGGAATGCGGACAGCCCGGGCAGGCTCCCTGCAGCCCTGCGTACCATTCCTGGGGCTCTTCGGTCCCAGAGCTCTTTGTGCGGCCTCTGCCTACGTGGGGCCGAATTTGAAGGTATCAAAATATTCCCCAGCTGACATTGTTAGTCAGCTGTTTCCCCTGGACAATTCAGGCTTGGATTCCAACCCGAGCCCTTGAGGTTGCGGGGCATTCATTGCATTCCTGCCGACAATCTCCGGGATTCCAGACCTTGCCTTTGTGCAGCCTCAGGGAGAGGAGAAAGGACCAGGAAGGCAGGAAGGCAGGAAGGCCAGGCTGTCGTGGGTGTGGGTGGCGGCTTCGCCTCCTGTATTAACAGGCCACCTCCATTTGGGCAGAGACTGCCTCCATGGTTTGGGAGTTTTCTTCCAGTTCCAAAATTCCTTGATTCAGATTCTGCTCTTTTGCATAAATTACATGGACTAGCTAGTGGGGTTGTGCACAGAGTGCAGGATGGGGGTGGGGAGGCAGCCACTTCCTGTTTCCTGTGAAAGGTTTCCGGTTAGGGTTCCCTTCCCCTCCCCTTTTTCCTTAGGTTCAACCAAATGTTGTAAAGCCACTACTGCTTCAAGGTACACATTGTGCTCCTAAATTAGAAACGTTAAAAAACAGAGGGAAAACAAGGCTCGTGGTTTTCACACTGTCTAGGAAGACGCTGGGCTCTGCTAGCACGCGTGCCGGCGTGATAGATACAGCCCTGGGAAGCCGTAGTCCAGAGACAGGTGCTCAGTGGTTTGTTTGCTTCCTTCGGTGTCCAGGACGAGTCGTGAGACAGATTTCATCTGAAGCGGGTCTTGGGCACAAACCCGAGGTGGCCCCTAATGTGCAGCAGATAAAGGAGAGAGCGATGGTTCTGAGGCGAGGGGCTCTGAGAGCTTTCCCGGAGGAAGAGTTATTAGGGTTGGTATGTGAAGGCCGGTGTGCCAGGCACTGCAGCCAGGACCGGCATTCAGTCACAGGAGACAGGATAAGCCCAGATGCAAGACGGCGAGTCTGGCTTCCTTCACTCCGAAACAGCCAGCTCTTTCTGTACCTGCGAAACGCCCACTGTGTGCAAGGCACCGTACTGAGTGCTGGGAAGCACATCCAGGCCTTGTCTTTGTTTACAGCTGATGCTGAAGCTGAGAGAAGTTAAACTAATGTAGGGAGGAGGCAAGAGAACTAAAAGTTAAATCAGGCCACATTTAGAGACTGCACTGTGCCGATCAGCCCTGCGGCCAGACCAGGAGGACGTGTGCAGAGCAAGGGGAGATTTCTGCCGGGATCACACGGCCCTCAGACGGACCAGATGGGGAGAGCGCAAACAGCAGCCAAGGGCACCCGCTCCCCCTGCAGCTTAGAAGGCGAATCAGTCCCCTGGGAGTTTCTAGGATAATTTGAAGTTTTTTGAGGATGGTGGGATAAAATATGTGAAAATTGGGGTCATTCTGGAGAAACCTTTAGGATAAAAGGCCCCCCTCCCACCCCTGTGTTGCTGCTCTTGTTTCTTATTACTAGGGGCTGTTAGACATGAGCAGGTGCCCAATGGTGGTTATTCGCCCTAATAGCTCTTTAAAAAATTAAGCATAAAGTAGGATTTGTTCACGACGTGTTAAGAAATACAGAATTCAATTTTAACCTTTGCTTCTGAAATAGTAGGTGACTCATTTGGGCACTGTTCATCCTCTTCTCACGAATTAGTTGTGAAATGCCACAGCACAGCAGTGACTCGTCATTTCGATGTCCCCTCCGCAGCAGCTTGCTGACGGCTCTCATCCACCCCTCACTTCCATCCTTAAAGAAGCGTTCCTGGTGACCTGGTGACCGACTAGCTTGATTCCTCCCTCCTCTCTGCAGCACCTGGCTTTGCAGTGACGAGTGCTTGTCAGTGCCTCTCCCATCAGGGTTTGAGCTCCACGAGGACAGGGTGGCCGGGCCGCTCCGAGTTCCCTGTGCAGTGCCCAGCACAGTCGCAGTCAGGAAGCGTGTGTTCAGTGTCGCTGCAGCTGCTCCCACAGCATGATGTGACAGCTCTGGAGGAGATTATTGTCATTTTAAGAAAATTATTGAGTTAACTTTCTTTGTGATAAACTTAATGGATTAGCCTCGTAGTCCAGTAGTTTTCGTAGTATGGGTTGTTTGAGCTCAGCCGAAAGAACAGAGTTCCAGACAAGACAAGGGATGTGGCCAGGAGTATTCAGAAGTAAGTCATCGGGTTGCCTGGACCAGAGCCTTCAGGCCAGAGAGCTGCAAAACCCTGCTCCTTGTCAGAGTCACCTAGCTTGGAGGAGGGGAGAGGAGGTATGGGCTGCAGAGAGTTTGCTGGAATGCCGATCACAGGTTCTCTGGCTCGACAGTTTCAGAGTGTCGGGTGGGTGCTAGTGGTGCCTTGTCGCACAATCAGTCTGGGTTTTTTTGTGATGTATTCGATACACAAAAGTCATGCGACATCAGTGAAAGTTAGGGGACATAACAAAACACTATCCAAATTAACAACCAGAAGGTTTCCAGGTCCGCTGCACCGGTCTGTGAGCTCCTCCTCCTCCCAGGGCCACTGGTCCACAGGTGCGTGTGGATCCCGTAGTGGTACCTGAAGGGGCGGACATGCCCTGCGTGGCGTGGTGGCTCATCCCGTGTCTGTAAGTCGAAACAGTGGACTGAAACTTGTGCAATGTCGCAGGTGCGAATCAAGGATGTAACTAACCATGTACCCACCACCCAGTTTAAAGCACGAGGCATCAGCGGTGTGGTCGAGGCCCGCTGCTGTCCCTCCTGAGCATAAGGGACCACTGCCATTAATCGTGGTTCTCATTCCTGTGTATTTCTTACTATACACGTATTACTCAGCAATATAGAATTGTTCGATATGCTTTCGAACTTCTTAAAAAATTGGCTTCATGTTCTACGTATGCTGCCACCTGCTTTTTACGAGCAGCATTATGTTGGAGGCCATCTGTGTCTGTGGTTGTAGGGCTTGGCTGTCCATTATGGTAGCCACCAGCCGCATGTGGCTATTGAAATTAAAATTAGTTAAAATTAAATAAAATAAAAAATCTGTTCTTCAGCCTCACTAACCACATTTGAGATGCTCAGTAGCCACGTGTGGCTCTCGGCGCTCGTATCCGAGGGCGCTAATCTGTTCAGTGCTGTGCTTTTCACTGTGGTCCCTGCCTTGGGAAGCTGTACCATTTGAAGAGAGTTCAGCTAACGGTGTAAGAGGGCTTGTTGTTAGTCTTAACTAGACTATCAGATCGAAATCCCGAAGGCTCAGAATTCTCAAGGGAGGAATTGGTAGCGGCAGGGAGTGCGCCAGGCATTCTAGACGGGGATCCCTGGGCCGAGGGCTTGGGGAGGGGGTGGGGTGGGCGAGGTGTGAGAGGGACCTGTTTTGGTGTAGATCGGTGGACACCACGCCGGGTGCTTCATCTGAATGATCCTTCCTTTTCTGAAGACACTGTCAAGTGTGTTTTCTCCTTAAAAGTCCAGCGCCAGTGAAGTGGGAAAGGCAAGCACAGTGTTTGCACCTATGTGCCACAGACTGGCTGACTGGGTTGTTTTGTTTCATTCTTAATGGTTGTGAGCAAAAGCAGGGGCGGGGGAGATGTTAACTAGAGGCACAGGAGACCTTGAATGACTACTGTGATCTGAGAAGGATAAGGAGCAGCCGGCAGCCTCCGGGCAGCAGGAACTTGGCCTTTCTCCTCAGAGCCCTGTCAGTATGTCTGTCTCTGTTCCCAACTGTCAGGTTCTCAGTTCCCAGGAGGAAGAACCTGGGTGGTCAGGTTTGGCCGTGAGCCTTCTCCTCTGTATTTGTCGCCTGTGGCTGGAGGGCTAGTACACATTCCCGACAGGGCCATTGTGGGCCAGCTTCCAAATACTAGAGAACTGCCTAAGGTCACAAGTTAGTGGCAAAACTGGGAATTTTATTCTGCCCTTAGATTTTGGGGAAGAAAAAGGGCTTCTCTCCTTGACCCTAGAGCTCTGTAAGGTCCCACTCTGTCCTTCCAGCCATTTCCTCTCATGGGATCAAGAAGCTGGGTCCACCTGGGCCTTCCCCGCTGGTTCTAGACCACATTCTAGATACCTGGGACCCCAGAATCTCCTGCCCGGAAAACCCTGGCTTCCTTCCCAGGCTTTGTGGGCTGCTTCCGCATTCTGCCTCGAGTGCAGACCTCAGCACAGTGTCCGCACGCCTCGGCCTGGGGGAGTGGATATCTTTTGAGGAAAGGATGGGTTGGGGGCCACACACAAGTGCAGAGCCTCTCGCATTGTGGGATAGAGCGAAGAGACAAGGAAAGGAAAGGCGGGGGCCGCTTTCCCAAAGAGCGTGAGAATTCCCAGTTTGGACCTGGTCTTCCAGGTGGTTATGGAAAAGGTGTATTTGTCAAGGCAGGGGAATACAATACCCTTTAATAGCTTGTTAATGTGCTTTACAACTAAATTCGCGGAGGTGATCTGCAGGTTTTCATCTGTACTCTCGCCTCAGGCCCTGAAAGGCTTAGTTAGAGGTGGGCCTAGCTGTGACTGAGGCTCTAAAACACAGCCCTTCTTCTCTCGATCAGCAGTGGATTGATGAATCAGTGGGTTTTTATCATTGCCCTTAGCCAGGCAAACACTCTGAATTAAGGTGTTAGCAGTTTTTCAGACCTGATGAGACTTCGTGTCCTCTTGCGATGGCATCCCAGGACCATACTGCTGGTGGCTTGATCTGCGTTGTAAGACTTGGTGAGAAGGGCCTGGCAGTCTGTATCTGGCACTTATTGTCACTAGGCTGACTACATGACTTATCTTTTGAGGTCAAACAGATCCACTGACAAAAGTTTGAGCGCAGTACAAACATCTTGTATACCAGCTTTTACAGACCCCAAAGGAGTGAGTCTGGGAAGGCAGAAAGCCACCATAAAAACCATGATTGTTTTATCTTCACTAGCAAAATGTACTTTCATCTATTGAGTCTCTTTTGGTCCTTAAGCTGTGTAAACTTCCTGATAGCTGATCTTGGTTCACTATCTGCTACATTATTTCGTTACTGTCTCTCTCTCTCTTTAAAAACTGTGTGTGTGTGTGTGTGTGTGTGTGTAGAAAGAGAAGAGAGACACATTCTCTGTAAGTTTGAAATGATTGACACGCGTGCACATACCCATCTTAGACCCCTTACAGGTAGCAGGCACCGAGACCATGCCAACACGTTGCCCTGTTCATCACTCCCAAGTATTTCATTCTGTATTTTCTGAAACAAGGCATTTCCCAGAACCACAAACCAACCATCAAAATCAGGAAGTTACCTGGTTACATCACTACCCTCTAAGCAAGCCTCAGACCCCATTCAGGTGTCACCGTATTCCAACCTTGTCCTTAACGGCAAAACGATCCAGGTCAGAATCACATGTGCATCTAGATTTTCATGACACTTTGGGAGATGGCAAGCCAGTCATTTTGTAAAACGTCTCTTACTTTGGGTTTGTCTGATGATCCCCCGTGATTAGATTCTTCCATGTACACATTTTGGCAAAACTGTCATGGCACAGGCGCTTCTCATCACAGCCTGTGATCCGGTGCGTGAACCCCACGTGCCCCTTTACTGGTAATGTTAACTGTCATCGTTTGAGTAAGGTTATGTTTGCCAGACTTCTGTAAATACATTCCCCTTTTCTTGTGTGACTAATACGTATTTTGTGGAGAGGTATTTTGAAAATGTGTAAATATCCCAGTCCTCATCGAACTTTGTTAATTTTAGGTCTGTGGACTAATGGGTACTAGTTTATTTAGAGCGAGGTGTCCTATTCTTATTTCTTTTTATCCTAAAATTGTTCCGCCATGGACCAGTAGGAGCTCCTTTAAGCTGGCTCCTGATTCCTCTTGACATGTCCCCGTCGTTCTCCGAGCACTTCCTGGTTTCAGGCCCAGCAAGACGTTGCCGGCTTCTCTTGTGCCCTGGCCTCCCCGGCGATGCAGTCATCCACTTCTCCAAGGGCCATAGTGACTAAGCCCGAGATCTGCATGTGCGGTGCGCTCGGTGCTCCCAGGGTGTCGATGGACACACTCACACACACACACACATTCACACACTCACGCGTATGCACATTTACTTATCTATGTGCTGAAAACAAGTTCACACCATTAACGATGGGATTCATTCTAGTTTTTTCTCTTGCCATATTTCTAATTCTCTGACACTGAGAAACCCGGCTCCCCAGATTCTCAGTACGTTTACTCTTTGCATCAAGTCCATGATGTCATCAGCCTGGTCTGCCCTGTCCCCTCCAGCCGGGCCACCAGCCCCTCCACACACACTCTTCCCCACCCTTTCTCAGTCCCAGCAAGTGGCTTTTGGACTGAATTGTTCAGGAAAGGAAAGGGAAACCATTTTTCTCATTCACATTTAATTGTTTATATTTTATTCTTTTAAGTTTTACTTTTTTGTGTGTTCCGTTACATAGTACCATTATAATTTGAAGCAATAATTAAGCAATTAGTAATTGTTTACGTTTTGAAATGTAAACACATCATGGCATTTTCCAAGATGATTTATCTTAGTCGGTTTCAGCCAGACCGCCTCCTACCACAGGGCTTGTGCAAATGCCGTTTCCATCGCCTGGAGCTTCTGTTCCATCCCCTCTGCCTGTTCTTGCTGTTACGTCGGAATTGTCATCCGGCATCATTGGCAAGCCGTTCCTCTACTGGAAAACATTTATTTTTGTTTGTTTTTGTGTTTTTGTTTACTGTTACAAAGACTGTTTCATCGAATGTCTTTGGATGCACAGTCTTGTTTACTTGTGCAAGTATTTCCACAGTGTTAGGTACAGCCAGAGTTAACGAAGCAGCCAGAATGGAACTAGGACTTTAGTTTTGTTCCTCCTTCCTTCCATCCAGGGAGTCCATGTCGTTCACCGCTGTGTCCCCAGTGCCCAAGAGGAGCACACAGTAAGTGCTCAGTAAATGTCGATTGGCTTTGAATGGGACTCAGCTTCTTGTAATGAACAGTAAGCCTCAAATGACCTTTCTCCTAGACAGTGAAGAGCTGCTGCCTTGCGACTTAAAGCTCCCGCAGTGTGTCCTGAGCTGTTTTGCCTTTCTCCTACAGAAGGTGGTCTTCTGCTCTGTCAAGGAAGCTCTGGAAGTGGACTGGGGCAGCGACAACGCGGCGGCGGCTCTGAAGCGCACGGCTCCGGACTACTTTCTCCTCCAAGGTGAGGCCTCAGAGTTTCTGGCAGGCGCTGGGTGCTGGGTGCTTTGATTCCTGCGGATGTGGCTGCGGAGTCCAGACGGTTTCTTGGTTTGTCCTGAGTCGAGTTCCACACTAGCTGGTTCTCAGTGGCCACAAAACCACGTGAATGGAGACAAGGCCCATCATTGAGCTCTGGTTTCTTAATGATTTTTGCTTTTTTAAAAAAATCGTGTGTCGAAATCAGCTGCCCTCTGAAGTTGAGCCCGAGATAACAGTGTCATACATCAAGCAGCCACCCAGTACCGCCCTTCAGAGTCCTTCCTTGGCCCCCAAAGCGACCTTCCTCTCTCGGAAGGTTTTATTTCTCTCTCTCATGCCGCGCTGGTGCTCAGCGGGGGGGTGTTAACTCAGTATCCTTTGGCCTCTCAGTGTTCTTCTGCCTGGCACTTTTAATTTTTTAAATATTAGTTTAAAAATAACGATCATGACCATTGAGCGCTCATTAGCATGAGCTGTTGGGGGTAGATACTGTTACCATCCCTGTGTTACAAACAAGGAAACTGAGGCACGGAGAGATTAAGGTTACTCATTCTCAAAGTTATACAACAAGTGAGTGTAAAAATACTGGTTTCTTCATTAGTGTAAAAATAACCCGTATTTATTACAGGAAATACCAGAAAAGTAAAAAAAAAATCACCTCAATGGTTTTGTGCTTTTTGGGGACATGCTTCCCAACTTCTTTTCCATGTCCCAGTTCATGTAGCACGATATCTGCCTAGGCCACTGGAGTCCCTCGGTCTCTTGCCGCAGGGCCCGAGAAAGTCAGGGCCTCTGCAGAACTGTAACCCAGCTCTTGGGAGACCCCAGGAGTAGAGATGTAGCTTTTTCCTTATATGAAATCTGCCAGAGCAGGTTTGGTAACATTGCACAGCCTTCAGCCTTCCTTTCCCGGGCCGAGATGAGAGCCTGCGCCCCCACCTTCTCCTTCCTTTTTTTTTTTTTTTTTTTTTTTTTTTTTTTGTCTGGCAGAAACTCCAGAAACCCCCCAAGTTCAAGTCAGGGCCAGGTGGATGGCTATGTATTATTGGGTTGCAACAATATTCTCTCACCCCAAATGGAATAACTAAAACTATATAAAACTTTCTTAGCATTACTAGTAAAGTCAGACAAAGCTAAAGTTTATCTGCGTTATCTATGAACAAAACTTTTCCATTACTAATTAATGATGTTAACCAGATTGGGGAATGAACTATTTTAAAACAGTGTAAGTTTATTGTAGGCGTGAGCCAAATGGGTTAGTAGAATGAGTCTTTACTGGCGTGTGGTGGGGCTCAGGAGAAACTCCCTTTCAAGACTGGGGCAGGGGGTGAGGGGTGCCACCTGGGGTCTAACCCCAGTGCACCCCTGTCTGGGCTTCAGAGTGAGCAGGGGCCTGGCTGCCTGGGAGGCGTGACTGCCCAGTCCCTGGCACTAGAAGCCCTGGGGGGGCGATAGCTGTGGAGGTGCAGAGGTTTGGGGGCAGCCTGAGCATTTCCTAAGTACCACGTGCAAAGGAGGTCCAGCTGTGGTATTTAAGTTCACGTGATCCAGTGATTCCCAGCGCCGGGGGCAGCTAAGGGCCACCAGGGGGACACATTAGCAGTGTCCGGAGACATTTGGTTATTACAGTGGGGGGGTGTGGTGGGGAGAGGTGTTACTGGCATCTACTGGGGGGAGAGACGTTGCTAAATACCCCGTGACACGTGGCACAGAGCAGCTCCCCATGACAAAGAGCGAGTCTGGCCCCCGTGTCGAAAGTGCCGAGGTTGAGAGACCTTGATCTGATGCTTTGCAGTTTCCAGAGTACTTTCTCATCCAGTGCGTCCTCACGGCACCCTTATGAGGTAGACAGAATTATCCCCAGTTTGCTTTCTTGACGTGAGGAAACAGACCCAGAGAGGCTTCATGTTTTGCCTAAGAGGACAGATTGTCGATGGCAGAGGACGTGGGACCTGAACAGCCCAGGGCTTTGGAGTCTGATAATTGATTCTGTGTGGTAAACCTGGTGACAGCCAGGCTCCATTCCCAGTGCTCATCGGGTCCTCGCCGCATTCATGCGAAGTCGCTGCTGTGCCCCTAGGTAGAGGTGTTTGGAAAGGCACAAGACTGTGAAGACCCAGGCCTGTGGCCATCCCTGCTCCCAGGAGCCTCTCGAGATGGGGAGGCCCAGCGGGCACCCTGGAGACAGTGTGGGGAGAGGCACACATTTAATCCAGGTGATGCTGGCCTTGCCCGGGCGGGGGGAGGGAGTAGGAGCCTTCACGTGCCCCGTGCGGCGGGTGGTGGTGCACGGTGGTTCAGGCCCTGAGCCTCGGGTCAAAGCAGACCTGGTGTTCAGTCCTGCTCGGACCGTGTTTTGAGGTGAGTGATGTTGAGTCCTAGACTTAAATTCCCTGAGGCCCATGGCCATGGGTGTTAGTAGCACTATCCGCAGAGGGTTTCGGAGAGGCTGGATGGTGAACTACACGCAAAAGGCCTGGCACAGGGCACGTCCTAGGGACTTGTGTTGTCCACAAAGATGCGTGTGGTTCGTTTGTTTGTTTGGCGTGTACTAGACGTTCTGTGGTAGGCTGTTTACCCTTAATCCCATACTTGAGTAGTAGTATTATAGCAGTCCTGTTGTTTTATTTTCTGCCCGTGACACTTTGTTGGATAACGTATCCCATTCGTTGACTTCTCTCTTCTAAATGGTACTAGCTAGCTCTTTTCAGTTTCAAGTTCTAGCACTTTGTATTTGCTGATTAAAGCTATGTTTATTAGTTAATGTTTTGGTTCTGTATTGGTACATGGTACATATCATACATGCATATGGACCATAAAATGTACCATCTTAACTATTTTTACCTGTACGTTTCTGGTATTGTCATAGAATTTTAAAAGAAGGAGGCAGCCTCTCATATCGTCTTGGCCAAAGATGGCAGGTACGTGCTTTCCACTCTCCCATCCATCCCTCGTCTGTGGCAGACATGGCTGAAGGAACCTCTTCATCGGCCAGACCACTTTCCCATAGCCCCAGAATACTGTGACCAGCGCCGCCCACAGTCACTGTGCTTGGTCACTGTGCGAGACGAACCCACGCCTCCCTTCTGGTTGAGCCGACTTTCTCTTTCAGCCCATTAGCGGCAGCCTTAGGTCCAAAACCCAAGTCTCTTACGCCACACGCGAAGCTGCTCCTGATTTGTTTGGACATCCAGCATAACCTTCCATAGGCCTTTCTCTTGGCAGCAGATGGCAGATCTTGAGCCTCCTTGGGCGTTGTCATCTGCACATCCCTGGTGACTTCCCCCTTGGTCTTGCTGAGCACTGCTCTGTCTCGTAGAGGTGCTGCGGCTAGAGCTGCACGGCGCGTCCCATGGCATCGAGTCCAGGGCACGGCTTGCTTTTCCGGGAGTTTCTCTGTGCTGCGTACTTGCTCCATCCCCTCAGCCGCCCACCGGAGTAAGGTTCTGAAAGTAGAAGAGAGTGGCTCTCATGGTCTCATCCGCTGGTTACCGCCAGCAGCTTAGAACCCTCAGCTGCACGCACTAAGCTGACTCCCTGGGCGCGTCACCATGTCCTTACACTCACAAGTACTCTTGCTGTTCCACTCGGCTGCCCGTGTCCCTGCGAGATTCTCGTGCGATTTGGCCTCATTGGATTTGTCCGGGAGAGCCTAGCAGCTTCCACGTGTGAGGCCGCCCTCTGCCAAACACACTTGCCATCACCTGTCTCTGCGACCTTGGGCAGATAAGTCGCTTTGCCTCTTTAGGGTCTTGTTTCCTCACCCGTAAAGTGGCAGGACAGGTTAGCTGGCCTGTCTCTAGAATCTGTTCTCATTCTAAACAGTCAGCGCATCTAATAGAATACAAGCTCCACTTTCTCTCTTGTTTTTCTATATATTTTTTTTATTTTTATGCTTTTAACAACTTTACTGAAGTTTATCAAAGAGAAAGAGTTTAGCCCTTTCAAATGTACAGTAAGTCCTCGTTTAATGTCATCGATAGGTTCCGTGCCCAGTCTCATCTTGAAAGGCACAGCAGTTGTCAGTTTATCCCAGTCCTGGGACTTTGTTCCCAAGAGCCTTCTAGGAATGCGCTGGCCCACCTGACGGAGTTCCTGGTGAGGACAGGGCCTTGGCTGCCATGCACACGTCAGAGACACCCTGACTTCGTTTCACCATTGCCTGATGGAGTACATAGTAGGTGCTGGATAAGTAAACGTTTTCTGCACGAGTGACTAGTTGCCGCTTGTCTGGGCCCTTGCTCCGCTCTGGAGGGACACAGTCTTCCCACTGGTGTCCCCACAGGATCTTCTCTCCTGCCTGGACACCCGTCGGGCCTTCGGTTCCAGCGCCACCCGACCATGGCCTGCCCCTCCCTCGTGGTTGATTCTCACTGCCCTGCTCACAGTTCAGCCTCTGGGAGGCAGCTGCCCCGCCGTCCCTGTGCGTGCCTTTGCCTTGTTTGGGTGTTGAGTGTTTTTCCAGTTTACTTAATAAGATAGTGGCCAGACCGAACACTTCCTGCTGCATTTTTCCATTATCTTGAGCGTCGGCCCCGCCATCTGTGAGCAAAAAGTCTCATCTTTTTATTATTCTCCCATGGCATGTTGCAAAACATTAAGCGTGAGCTGGTTTCCTGTGGCAAAAAGTTGACTTTGATTTGTTCTTTTTGAGGTTACTGCGAGTTTAGCATAACAGGAGTGCTAAAAATATCGGGTCTCGTATGGAAACAGCGTTCACTCACCAGCGTGAACAACAACAGGCAGGTTTAGCCCAGAGCAGGGAGAAATGGGCTTCATGTCAGGACGAGGACCGCTTAGCAGGGAGCCTCGGCAGTCTCCGCTGTCTCGGTCTCTGTTCTAATGACTCGTGGAAAAGTTCTTAGGCCATCTCCGGGCCTCAGGGGTAAAGCTGCAGATCATCTCAGACCAAACGTTTCTTGAGCACCTGCTGTGCCAGATCCCGCGCCTGGGAATCACCCGGAGGAAGCGAGTCTCCTCGCCGGCGGAGACGACGGCGGAGACAAGCAGTTCCCGCGAGGAGCGCCGTGGCCGGGCGGTGGGGAGCGTGTGTCGTTCCATTCCGTTGTGCAGCACGGGCGAGTTATTCCATTAGAGTCCAAAGCAAGCCTACCGGAGCTCAGGGTCTTGAGGGTCTGGCCATCTTTGGGGAGTGGGAGATCTCAGAGGAGGAGACATCTGAGCTGGATTTTAAGGAACAGCTGTTTGCTGGGTGGTAAAGAGAGGTGGGGACATCGCAGGCAGAGGAGCGGTGCACGCACACGGTGCGGACACCATGTCACAGGGAGACGAGCAGGTGGGGGCTGGTCAGGGGACATCATCGGGCCTCTGCGTTTTAGGCTTTTTATCATCCAGCCAAGCCAGATGTTCTCTAGCTGATAGGCTATCGGAATCGCTCTGGGAACGTTTGAAAAATAGAGGCCCTCGTTCTAGCTCAGACTGACTGAATCAAAACAGCTTGGGCTTCGCCACATCTCTGTAGAGCCCCAGGTTTCCGAGGGGTCCGCCACTTAGAGAGGAACCACTGCCGCAGGAGGATGGGAACCCGCGTCAGCCTTGATGGACTGTTTGTGTCTTAATTTTTAAATCCATTAAGTGTTGTGCTTCAAATGAGGACGTCATCACGCTGAGGCAGGGGGGAAAAAGGAATTAAGCCATGTAGCTTGAAAACGGTATTTTGACTATGTGTCCTCAGACTGAAGAAAAAAGAACTATAAACAAGTATGGAACCCTGGTTGGCAGGTTTACTTCTCATAATGGTATGGGTTAGCAATTCCGAAACTACTTACCGCATAGTCTAGGATTGAGCAAATAGGTAAATATGTTGCGGATAATGAGAATCGGGTTTTTTCGGTTATCATTGCCAGGAAAGGGAGTTCCTGTAAATATGGAAGGCAGGGAAGTTCAGAAGGAACCCCATGGGATCGGATTGAAATTTGAGTCACCCAGATGAACTCATGGTTTTTATATATAGATGTAGAAATAGATGTGTGTGTGTACGTGTCCTCACACTCACACACACGTATTTCCTGGCTCTGTTTGCTGAGAGAACTTAGAAGCAAAGACACTCTGGTAGCAGTGAACACACCTCGTGCCCAGATCTTGATTGTTAATGTCCAAGGAACCAGGGCTCCTTGGAGAAATGGCCGATTCTGGGGCTGGGGTAGGAAAATTGCGGGTGAGCTCGAGGTAGCCTGCGGTGCCAGAAAGTAAGGACATTCTCAGAGAATGATGAGTCAGGTCAAAAGGACACAGGAGCCAGCTCGAAGGGGCTCCTACTGGTCAAATCTGGGACAATTCAAGGATCAAATAAATAACAGTAGTAATAGATGATAACTTGTAGAATAAAATAAGAACCCCTGAGTCTACACTGACAGATAAGTGAATAAGTGAATAAGTAAATAAATGAAGGAAGAGGGAAAGTTTTGTTTGTTTGTTTGTTTGTTACGGCAGAATGACAGTAAATAAAGGAATGGTCAAGATAAAATATCTGTATTTGACCGTCACCATAGTAGCAAAGATTGTTTCAGTCAAGAATCATTGATGGAAGCTAAAACTAACGGGAAAGTGGGCTGTGAAACAGGGTAGGTGTCTCCTGCCTGGTTGCTTCTAGTTAGTTACTAAGAGAGACCTAGAGAAACCTCGCAGACTGTACTAGACCAAGAGGTCAAGGTTGGCAGCCCAGGAACAGGACAAGTGGATCTCATGCCTGCTGGTAGGCACGCCGAGGAGGACGCAGCACCTCGCAGGCATTCCCGACCAGAGTGGGTGGTCGGGCTCATCGTGAGGAGACAGCAGACTCGAGTTGAAGAATGTTCTATAAAATAAATGGCCTGTGCCAAAAGCGGCCTGCAGGGTAGAGGAACCCCTTTCCAGGTAAAAGGAGAATGAGAGACATCATTAAATGGAGTGTGGAATCCCGGACTGGCTGGAGAGCAGGAGACGATTATTTTTCTTCTTTCACTCTCAAAGGAATTAGGGGGACAGTCGGTAAAATTTCAAAGAAGTATTTAGGGGCAAATTTCAAATCAGGAGAAAAACATGTGCGTGTATAGATAATAAATACAAAGAATGACAAATGTGGTCGGAGGTTAACATTGGGAATTAGGTGAAGCGATACAAGAATTGTGTGTGCAGTTTTTTTGGAAGTCTAAATTTATTTCAAAATAAAATTCAAAATAATGAAAACCCCAAACCACCTCCAAAAAAGCGCATTCTCAACCCCTGGGGAAGCCTTGATGTCTGATGACCAGCTGAGTGATACCTGCAGAGAGGGCTTTTGATTCGTGCTGGGCCCCCAGGAAGGGGTGGCACACGTCTGGGTGCATGGCCACCCTCCCCGGGGGGCAGGGGGCCTTCATCTGCTTTCTTTGGGCACAGTTCTTCTGCAGAGGAGCCACAGAGGAGCCCAGGCTTGCAGGGTACCTAGAGATCTCCGCCATGGGAGAAATCCCACGCCTCATGTGAGAGAACGGCGGGGCCGCACGGCCCCCACATTGGGTTCTGGCTCTGCAAAAGGACTCTCCTGGTGAGCAGTAAGCAGTGTGAGGCCAACTTGGGGGGCGCATTTGCATGTGTACAATTTCCTAACTGTAGAGGAGCCTGCAGTTTTTGTCTAGAGCTGGGCAGGACCTTACTAGGAATACAAATGGTCCGGGAACCTGGTTGGCTGCTGCTTTCATCCGGAGCCCCAGACGCGCGCCCTCCGAGGTGGTGCCCTGTGGGACCGAGGTTCCGCCTAGAAGCCTCCCGCTCCCTTCACTCCCTCCTGGTCTTATGCCCCAAGATCTGGCAGAGGACTGCCCCCTCCCATCAGCCATCGCCGGAGGCGCCGCCCCTTTACTGGCCTCCCCACTGCGCCCTGCTTTCCGATCTGTTCCTCGCCCACCCGTCTGCGTCACCAGACTCCATCGAAAACCTAAAACTCTTCCATGGTTCTCTGTTGCCTTCAGATAAAACTTTTCCTGGACTGGTGTCTCAGACTTGGGGCCTGCTGACCTCTGCTCATTTCTGCTCCTTTCTGCCCTCATAAACCCTGTGCTCATACTGAACTACTTGTTGTCCCCCAGACATGTCACCTCATGCTGTCACGCCTCATTTCTTCACACGTTTCTGTTCCTTCTGCCTGGAATGTCCGCTTCGGCCCTTCCCCCTTATCCGAGCTGGGTCCTCCCTCTGTAATCCCATGCCACCGTCTGGGCCACACAGCGGGCTCAGGGCAGGGACCACAGCTCCCGCATCTCCTGACTGTCCAGCGCAGGCCTGGCACAGAGCAAGGCTTGGTAAATGGATCAGTTGGCTCCTGGGGCCACCTGTTCCAAGTTTGGAGCACCTTGCCAGTACTTAACTTGTGGCTTCGTTAATTTGTTTGAAGCCTCTGTAAAGCCATCTAGATGGTGCTAATTTGCATAGCTGGCCTTTGGCTTCTCCCCACTGTGCCACAAGACAGGAAGCGCCTCTAAGCCCAGGACCTGGCTGCAGGACTGTGCCTACACCATCCCGAGGGCTGGGGACCTTCCGCTCTCCTCAAACTCCCCGTTCCCCTGAGCCGCGGCGCCCATCCCGTTAGGAGCTAGAGAGCAGGGCCGAGGGCTGAGGGCCCACCTGGGGGATCAGGGCCTTTTCTCAGGTGGCCGATTGTTCTTGGTTTGTACATCTAGCCGGACAAGTCTGGAGTTCATGTCTGGAGTTCACGTCTGGAGTTCGCGTCTGCTTGCTCCTGCAGTAGGATGTCAGCCACTTAAGCCTTGCGGTCTCCAGATTTGGATTCGGAAGAAAGAAGTTTAGGTGTCAGCTTGTCCACATACTTCCTGACCTTGAGTGGGTCCCTTTACCCCGTGACCTCTGCTTCCTCACTTAGAAACGGAGGAGGTGTTGACAGTCTTATGCTCCCAGCGATCGCGTGTAAGAGAACCTTAGAAATACTTGTCTCCTCTTTTAAATTGTAAGAGTAAGACACCTTAGTAAATATTCAGATACCTTGGAGGAGACTGTGACAGTTCTTCCAGAACTTTCCTGTGTTTTATACCTCATTCTTCTCCGTCACTGCGTGGGTTCTTCTGCAAGGTTTCCTAATGACAGACACAATTTTTTTTACTGTTCTAAGTAGACTTTGGAAAACTTTGTTTCTCCGATTCCTCCTCTCTCAGTTCTCCCTGCCCCCACCGCACTCCCAACTTGTCTGTTTTTATGATCATAATTGACTTTGTGTCCAGACCTCAGCTTGGGTGGGTGATCAGTTACCTTCAGAAGGAACTTCTTATTTTAGAACTTGTAACCTTTGTAAACCAGGCCGAAGGCAGCCATCACTGTTCGGGCCTCGCGTTCCCCAGGGGGCGTTTGGTGTCCAGCAGTGACAGGAACTGCCGACGGGGGACAGCCAAAGGGAAATGGGTTCCGATAATGGGGCAGCAGCTGAGCACTTGTTGATTTGCTGCTGTCATGACCACAAATGTTTAAAAATAATTTGTAGGGATGGAGAATGAAGAAAGTGGGTTTTGTTTTTTGTTTGGTGCCACTGCCTTATCAGTGGTAGAGAGAACGCAGACCACAGTCATTCAGAAAGGAAGAAGGCACTGTCATGCAGAGAGAAGAGAGGTGAGGGGAAGGGCAGAGGTGACCCGTAAGTGCTTTTCAACTGGCAGTGACTCTGGTTAGTCACCTGCCTCCCCCCGCCATCAGTCTGAAAAACAAGCATAACCCTAAGTCTCGCTCATAGTGGTCCAAGGACTAAATGAAGGCTTGGGACGTGTTGTCCATCGATCGCTGTCGATGCAGCGCTTTGCGTGCATCGTGATCACACTGAGTCTTCACAGCACCCTCGTGAGAGATCATCCCATCCTCACGTGACGGCTCGAGTCTTGGAGAGGCTTCATCATCTGTCCAGCATCGCCACACCCAGTTAAGTTTGTGAGCGTCACCCAGCACTGCTTCTCAGAGGGCTCACTCTGACTTTAATTATCAGCATTACTGATAATAGCATTGTGTCCATTTAGAAAATCTGAATTTCACCCGAGCCCTGTGACATTTTCTTATTCCACTTTTGCAGATGGGAAAGTAAGGCCCACCGAGAGCAGATTGCAATAAAGGGCAACATTGTCAGCAACCTGCCTTGTTCCTGCTCCTTGCGGCCGGCCCCGCATCCTCCCCACCCCCGGCCTTAGCCTGTGTTTGAGCAGCTCCCAGGCCCCAAGCCCAGCTGCGATTCTTGCTTGAAGCCTCACATCTTTTCTCTGACTGTCAGACAGCAGTCACGGGAATGTCCTGTGCCGTCTTCCCTCGGTAAGAGCGGTTGGCAGAGAGCAGCAGATGCCCAGAGTCAAGGTCATGTGCCACTCAAGTGCTGGGCTGGAGAAAAGAGCCTGTCTCCCTGGCGCTTGTGACAGGCGGGGCGGTCGGCGTGTGGAAGGCTCGGCAGCCTGTCAGACCGGCGCTGGGAGCAGGGGGCGCGCCTGGCCGTGAGAGACCGACCGCTAGTGGGGGCCGCGCAGCGCTGTTCGCGTCCTCTCTCCACGACTTGCGTCTGTAGTTTAGAAATATTTTGTCCCCTTCTTTTTGCAGCTTACAGTCTTTTCATAGTCGTCAGAATGTTCCACTTGAAAAGGCAAGCTCAGGAATCACGACATCTTTTAGAGGAGAAATATTTGGTTGCACAGAGTCTTCGTGGGTGGTTTGCGTTCTTCCAGACCAGTTAGCTCTGGGGTGAGGGGCCAAATCTGTTCGAAGTAATTTTGTTTTAAATGAACGTGTCTTCTATCCTGTCCCTGCTCCTGGGGAGGCAGTATGACATAGAGGTCACCAGTGTGGTGACTTTTGAGTCTACTGTGACCCAGAGTCTTTCCGAAGCCTTAGTTTCCCACCTCCCAGATGAGGATGGTGACAGCGGTACCTGCTTTATGCTGTTTATTTTGACATGGGAGTGCTCGTTCTGAATATAGGATGTACTCTGCCTTTTTAAAACCTAAATGTTGCAAAAAAAAAGAAGTAGGGTCGGGCCTGGTTAGTATATGGATGGGAGATCACCTAGGAATACCAGGTGCTGTAGGCGTTAAAAAAAAATTTGGTAAAACTGCTCAAACGTAATTTTAATAGCTGAGTAATATTCATTCTATCACTATATCATATGTAGCCACCTATTATTGAATGTGAGGTTAATTCCAGATTTCCTGTGGTATGAATAACAAGGCGCAGTGACCTTTTATACATAATCCAATCACTGGCCAAGGGCATTATCTTTAGTAAAGATCCTCCGTACCACATTTTCATGAAGTTTACTGAGTATTCATACTCCACACACAGTGCTCCGGGTGACAGAGCTGGTTCCCCGGCCTCGCTTAGGTTGAGTGATCTTGGTCTTTAATTTGGTAGGCAAAAAATGGCATCTTGTTTTCAGGTCATTTCTGAGAAATAGTCCTCTTCTCTCCCTCATCAACAACTTCACCTGGCTGCCTCAGATTCTTCTCAGAAGAGAGAGAGATGTAAACAGCTAGAGATAGCTCTCTCTGTTTTGAGCTGATACATGGTGAGGTCACAGACTAGACCTCATTGAAGAGGCCAAGGGTGGCCAGGACTTGGAGCCCAGAGGGGCATTCCAGAGCAGGTCTTTAGGGGGGGCCACTCCAGTGGTGACATTCTCTGGTGAAAGAGATCACAGTACTGTGTGGCCGTGGAGACAGACCAGGGCTTCTGAGGTGTGCCGTCTGTGGATTGGGAGCTTCGCATTCGAGGGCAGAGCCTGAGCCGTCCTGGGGACAGCTCAGGGTGTGGGGGTGGAGGGTAGGTGCTCAGGACACGTTTTTGCATGAAGAAGTGAATGAATGAATGAATACATGCACACACGTGCTTCTAAGTTTCTGGGTTAAAGAGAAAAACCAAGGGTGAGGTAAATGAAGGGGGTCTATTGTAGGGTCGAGCCGAGCAGATGACCAGATGCCTTGAAAGATAAGAGGCTGAAACAGCCACGCTCGTGGCGGCCTCCCTGAAATGACCCTTCCTTCCCCAGTCCGACTCTGTCCCTCTGAACTTCACACCCGTGGACAGGCTGCTCTGCACCTTTAGCTCTTAACTGTGGCCTTGAACGCCAGCCCTCTATCTTGTTACCCTCTTGAGGGCAGACGTGGTGTACCTTGTTTCTTGCTGGACATTCTACGTCTAGTGTGTTTGTAAATACTTGATAAGAAGCAGATCCATCCCGGGTACCTCGAAAACTATTCGCTTCAATTAGTGAAAGAGCAGGCCTGGTTAGCATCTGTGAGGACCTTATGTCACTTTGTCATGAGCCTGCTCCCCTCATGGGTGACTCTTTGCCTTCCTTCCCCAGACACTGGGGCTTCCCGTGGCGCAGATGCTTTCTCAGTGCCTGCCAGAGGGCGGGCCATGCGAGGCGTTAAATGGGTAGCAGTGAACAAAATAGATATGGCCTCTGCCCCACTGAGCACAAACATAGCGGAGGAGACAAGTCAGTCCTTGTACGAGTGAATTTACGCAGATGACCGCGGCATCGCAAACTGTGACTGAGAGCCGCGAAGGGAGAGAGCGGGGCTTGGAGAGTGTCGTCCAGAGCCCACGGCTGAACTAGTGGAGGTGACACAGTTAACGGAGGGACCTCTGCGTGACCGGGTCCGTCAGCTCCAGGGGGCGTGCCAGCGGGGCGTCTGGAGGTGGCAGAGGAAGGGCCGCGGTTCTGGAGCTCGTTGTCCGTCCCATTCCCGCACTGGACTTGGCGCTGTCCTGGGTGCTTTACATCTGCTAGTTCACTTACCCCTCAAAGCCCGTGAGGTAAGTGCGCTTACGATTGCAATTTTAGGGAGAAAGCTCGGGGGCGTCGTCACTTGCCCAGGGTCACAGGAAGTGGAAAGCTTGGGGGTGCGGCCCAGGCATTCTGGCCCCACAGCTGTGCTCCCCACCGCTCTCTACGGACACCGTGGGCCCTAAAGAGCAGCCTGGGAGCAGATGGAGGTGTGAGGCCAGCGGGGCTGTGACCGGGCCTGGGGACCCGGTGTGAGGCCAGCGGGGCTGTGACCGGGCCTGGGGACCCGTGAAGACGGGGCGGCTCCAGCTGGTGCAGGGGCACCCGGCTCCTCGGGGAGACCACCAGTCCCGCCCCACGATGCTCTCTGAGCGCTCCTTCTCTGCTTGCCACCTTTCGTCCTCGCTAAACGCTCCGAGGGGGCCAAGCGTGCACTTCGCTCCCCGCTGCCCAGCCCAGTGCCTGGCTCAAAGTCGCTACTCAGGACTTGTGTGTCGAGTGAACAACTGACTAAATGTCAGACCTGGTGTTTTTGTCTTGGAAGACAGGCCATTGGCTAAGGGGATGACTGTACTTCTCGTTTTCTTGGAAGTTTGTGTCACTAGGAGTGGAGCCGATTCTCTGGCCATTTCTTTCTTTCTTTTTTTTTTTTAAACACCTACAGCACCTGGTCTTCCTAAGTGGTCTCCCATCCAAGAACTAACCAGGCCCGACCCTGCTTAGCTTCCGAGACCAGATAAGATCGGGCACGTTCAGGGGGACATGGCCGCAGACTCCCTGGCCATTTCTGGAGGTCATGTGTCTCCACTGCATGCGCCAGCTTGGGGAGATGGGGTATCCCGGGTGGATGGGGAGCCCTAGAGAGACTGGGGCAAGGTTGTCTGGAACAGAAGGCTTTAGGCATCAGTCAGGCAACTGAGGTTTTTATATAGATTTGGCTTTTTTCCCCTTAATTGAGCTATTTTTGGAGATAGTGATTGGGTTGAGGCTAATTTGCAACATCGATTTCATTTTTTTCTATAAAAAATACTGTTGTTTTTTTTTTTGTGGCCTTAGCGATTATGCTAAATACAATTCCGCTATTTAAATGCAATAAGAAATTTAGACAAAGAAATACAGCGATTAATAATGTTGCTTTCCACATTCCTATTATAACACTAATCTGGTACTGTTTCAGATTAAATTTGAATCTGAGTGTCATTTTTGCAAAAGTAGTATATTCACAGTATATTAGTACGCAGTTTTCTAATATGTGAGAAGATTCTTAGTTTCTCCTTTTCAAAGTTTGCCTTTTCCGTTACATGGGCAAGCCCTGAACTTCAGAAGAGACACCAGCCTGTCATCCCTGGACTGCAGCAGCCTGAGTTAATTAAAAGGTTCAGATGAAGTCAATCAAGTTTGGGACTCTGGTTTTGTGCCGTGTTTTGATACGATTCGATGAGTCATCTTTTGGCAGAGCAGCTCGCCGTCCCTGACGGTATTTGATCTTAATGGGCTAGTTTTACAATCTGGAAACGGTGGGGAGGTGCTCTCCAGAAATGCAGAGTCAACAGCGATGTGTGTGTGTCTGGCTGTCTGGGAGGGTCAGAGAGGAGAACAAAGAGGGGAGTTTAATAAGCAAGAACTCGGCAGGGACTGGGGTCGCTCCTGGGGCTGCTGCCTGTCTAGGACGCGAGTTTTTTCCACCCCCCTCTGCCCCTGCTAACTGGAGTGCTGACATTCGAAAAAGTGAAAAACACAGCTTCTGTTTGCTTTGCTGCAAATAAGTGCCCGGACGGACTGGCCGCCTTCCCAGAGGCCCTGAGAGGACCTCAGATGTGGTCAGTGAGGTATCTGGACGGTGCCAGCCTGCCGGCCCTCGTCCAGGCGGCCTGCACCAGAGACAGGCGAGGGGCCCAGAGAAGCAGCGGGGCCAGCTGCTGGCCCCTTCGCTCCCCCACTTAGTGCCATCTGATTTCTTTCTGAGATGAAACTGGTCTTACTTTGAAGATTGATGGGCAGGGTTCATGTGGCCTGTGCCTCCACATCTCACCCACTGAACTAGTAATTTAAAATTGATGGACCGTTTAAGAGAGGGCGGGGCCCTTCTGGAAAATGCACAAACATGTGGTCAAGTGGGGGTCCTCCCGAGGTGGGGGGCAGAGAGCCAGACCTCTTGGACTCTTCGGGCTGTGCTCCTAATGTCCTGCCTTTCCCCTGGATTCAGTCAGGGTTAAGAAGCCCAGGGTTCGAATGCCAGAGTTGGCACTTCTGCTCCAGTACTTAGTGGCAGTTACATTGAACAAGCCGCTTACTCTCTCTGAACTTGTTTCTTCATCCGTAAAGAGAGAGAGGACCTGCCTCCCTCACCAGTTCGTCTGCGTGTGTGTTCACATATGCGCAGTTGACGGTGATGCCTGGCACGGAGTGGGCGCTGTTGCTTCTGCTGTTGTCCTGATGGTTTGAGTTTTTCTCCAAGAGCTTCTATTTCCTAGCCAAAAGGTGAAAAGCTTTGTGGTGAGGGCTGAAAAATTGTCCTCTCTTTTCTGTCCCTGTAATAGTTACAGCTTCTGGCCCAGAGATACAGAAACGAGAGCACTGCACAGGGAGGCACTTGTGGGACCCCTGCTGCTGCTCGCCACCCTGACGGTTGGCCATCAGTCTCTGCGTGGCTTCCCCTGGCCTTGGACCGTGCACTTGGCGCTGCCTCCTTCATCTGCTCAGACAGCACCGATACTTTCTCTATTTGTGGTCGTGTCTTCTCGGGAGTGATTGACAGGAATAGGGCCGACTTCGTACAGTCTGCTCGGAGTGCCCTCCACTTTGGCTGGACTAGCAGATTTCTATATTCCTCGGTCTGAACCAGGGACTAAGCGCCTCTTCTGCCGTCTTTTCCACCTGCCCTCCGCTGCTTACTTGGTCACGTTTGTTTTCTCTGAATCTGGATCCCAGCAGCACGTCTGCAGGGCTCGAAGTTCAGCTGAAGTGCAGGCAGATCAGTTGAGCCAGCGTCCGAATGGGCCTTGCCCTTGAGTTGGCTGCCAAGCGGCCAGGTAGAATTGAGGATTCTAGGAGCTGTCTTGAAAAACAGAGCCACGCTCCCAGACAGCAAACAGGTGTTTTGCAGCGTGCGCGCCCCCCGCCCTTAAGCCTCCACCATGCAGAGCCCCATGCTGGGCACTGAGCAGAGCGGAGCCCAGAAGCGGGCCGTGTCTCTTACCTGGGCCTCTTCAGTTGGGGTCCTCTCCGAACACGTTATAACCCACTCATAGACTTCCCTCAGGCTTCGGTGGAGCTGCCTGTCGTGGCCCCTAAGCCCCCCGTCCGCCCCCCAACGCCTTCACACGTGCAGAGAACAAGAGTCACTCGCTCGCCTTCATGCTGTTTGTGCCTCCGTCCACCAGGCACACAGGGCTCGCTGTTGCGGGTCGAATGAATGAATGAATTTGTACTGCTTCTTGGAGAGTGCTTTTCAGCCTAGGCTGCTCATCACCAGAACTATTTGTGCGTCTTAAAACAGGTAGAAAGAAGGGTTCATTCTTTCTTCTGGGGTGGGTTCCAAATGCTTGCATTTTTAAAGAGCCTCATGTCAGTTTCCTGTTTTCAAACCACCTGAAATTAATTTTTATGGAAGAGCCCTTGTACTGATAGAGAATAGAACTTTACAAATAAGTTCACTTTTTCAGTCAGCAAATACAGATGAGACTTAAATGGAAGCACTTTGTAAACTGTAAAGCCCCCTCCAGGTATGACGTGCTGACCCAGAGCGCCTAGGGATCCACGTGTCTGTACCTCTGCTCTGTGTGATGGGGGAGGAGTATAACCCTGTAGACCAGCTGTCTGCCCGCCTTGGGGAGCACGTAGGGAGCAAGAATGTCACCCGCTCAGCGCGCAGTGAGCATCGTGGACGGGGCGTAGTGGCAGTAAGAGGTGTTTGTATTTCGATCAGTCCGATCGTGTTCTTGCCTGTGTCTTTTTGTTCGGGCTGAAAATTCAAGCCTTGTTAGGATCTCACGACACAGTAGCTCTGATTTGCTGCTATCATTTTAACCTTTCTCTGGTTCATAATCAAAATTAAACCATTTCTGGAGGTTGACATAATCGTTGCACTAAGGGAGGTTGTGTTTGTAATGACTTGCTGTCTGATGAGCCCGAGCGTTTGGCGGGCCTTTCTGGCTGCGGCAGCCTTTGAACTGGTGCCAGCATGCGTGCCTCCTGCCCCTGACCTCTCCTCCGGGCCATCGCCGGGCCACACACACACACACACACACACACGGTCGTCGCTTCCTCAGCGGAGCTGTACCTGACAACACCCTACAGATGTCAGGTCCTCTGTTACACTGTCATGGCACGTGTCACGGTCATTTTAGTCGTTTCTGTCATTATTTGATTGCCTTTCTGACCATACTTGTTGAATAAATGAAAAGCATATTACCTTTCTCTTGGCCCATAGTTTAATTAATATATACCTCCTAGAAAATGAAAAACACGTCGGGTAACATCTCTAAGCCTGCGTTCAGCCTCTCTTCTTCCTCCCACAGTGCTCCTGAAGTTCCGCACGGACAAAGGCAGAGACCCGAGCTCCGACGCCTTTGGGGAAGATTCTGAGCTGTTGCTCCAGATCCGAAACGATGTGCTGGACTCCCTGGGCGTTAACCCCGAGCTGCTCCCCGCGGACTTTGTCAGGTCAGTCTCGGCACGTGTTACACTCCGCCCAGGCTGGGAGACGCCTGCTCTCAGTACTGGCCTTAAGCTGGAGAGATGCTTCGAAGACCGAAAACCCCAAAGAGAGCCTCCTTTGCCGCATTCTGCCATCTCTGCAGACCTCTGCCTCCCCGTTGGCATAGCAACAGTGTGAGAAATAGAGATGAGCAGGTTCTGTTTGTTTAACAGGTGTTTTATAGTCAGAATTCGAGGCGATGCGCAGTGTACGCGCCCCGTCGGGCACCGTTTCTCTCTACTCTTATCTTTTGGGGATGTTTCGAGATCAGTACACACAGCGCCTTTCCCTCCCGCCCTGCTCCAGCCCTGTAGCACTCCAGCATAGGAGTGGCACAGTTGGTCGAATCAGTCCCCTGCTGCCAGGCGTCTGACGCCACAAATGCTGTAGTGTGTGCGCAGGTAACTGTGGGGTGCCTTTCTAGAAGGGGAGTGGCTGGGCCGGGACAGTGTGATTTGCTCCACAGTGGCTGCTGCCCATTGCCCTCCGTTGACGATTTATTTACCAGTGCAGGCCGTCCCGCGCCCGCACCCTCCCTCGCCCTGGGCACTGGGCACGTTCGCCTCCAGTGACCATTCTTTGGTCTTACACGCCGTCAGGTTTAGGATTTGCTTGGAGAAGTCCAGACGGGGACGAGGTTAGGACCCCCTTCGGGCAGTTTTGGGGTCGTCTGCTCTTTGTCGTGTTTTCTTTCGGTGTCTGTGGGGGCTTCTCCTTGCTCTGCTGCGCCTCCAGCTCGTAGCAGTGATAGTGACGACTGTGATGCATGAGCAGCTGCCACGTGCCTGGTCTCTCCTCCACTATCCACCTCGTAGGTGAGAAGCTGCGGCCCGGGGTGCTGAGTGCCTGCCTAGTCCGAGGCGCGTGTGGCTGCTGACGGGAGCATCACGTATTGAAGACTTTCTGTACAGAGCCACATTTAATGTCGCAGTGTTCCCTTGAGACGCGATTCTTTTCTCATTATTTAAATTAAGAAACTGAGGCTCAGAAAGATTCTTTCACTTGTCCAAGGTTTCAGGAAGTAGCCAAGACCCTGGCCAGGTCGCACTACGCTGCGGGCCGGTGGCACGCCCCGCGGTTCTCTTCTCCGCAGTAAAGGGAGTCAGGGTCCCTTCGTTTGTGTCCGGGCACCTCGTTTGACACCAGCAAACCCCGCCAGGGCTAGGACCTGCAGTAGGCTTCGAGCCGCCTGCCGAGCCCTCGGCCATAGAGCGGCAGCATCCTGCATGGTGCCTTCGTAAGTTGGCACTGGGCGGTCGGGCCGAAGGCGGGCCGCGTCGGGAGGAGCCCCCTGGCAGAGGAAGGACGGTACGTGAGAAGCGAGTGGCACCTGCTCTGCCTCACGCAAGGCTCCTGCCCCAGCGGACCCAGCCAGGCCGTGAGTGTGCAGCTGAGTGACTAGTGGGGGTGCTTAGATGAGTGGCTTGGCTCTGTACCGCAGAGGCCCCACTTCCGGAAAGAGAAGACGCTGCCTAACTGACGGCCCGCCCAGCGCTCGGCTGGTGGTCCACCCACAGCGCTTTGCCCCGCTGCCCGTCGCTTTGCAGAAGTGGCTCTCCCTCGTCCCGGTCCTCGTGTGCTCAGGTGTCCCCGCTCTATTGTCCTTTAAGTAAGAGGGGTTTGGTGGCCTCTTGAAGTCTGCCAGGGGATAGGTAGCGATGAGGCCTGAGATGGGATAGGGCCTTCCGGCAGCTGAGCCGTCCTTGCAGATTGCCCGCTGCCAGCCCAGAGCAGGGAGCGCTCGCTTGAGCTGTGCACAAGTGGCCGTCCCCCTCATCTGTCTGTGATCTGCTCGCACCGTCCTTGACGCTGCCTTCCCTGTTCTCTTCAGAGCTCTGTTTTCTGGTTGTGAAAGTAACATGCCCGTTGCCAGAACAGGCGGAAGGAGCAGCCGTGGCCAACGCCTGAGTTTAGCCTCACAGACTTCTCTGTGTGCATTTACTCATATTTTTCTCTTTTAATAACAAAATGAGGTCATACTTTTTACATGACAACCGTCATAGACTCACGCGTGTCAGAAATAGAGATCCGAGTCCTCACTTGTGCTCCATAACGTTCATCGTCTGATGTATGGTTATTTATTTAACCATTGCCTTATTAGTGGCCATCTAAGTTGTTTATGGTTTTCACTAGTATATGCTTTTATAATGAACATTCATAATTTGTGTGTGTAGTGTAACTTTTTAAATTTTTTTTATCATGTCAAAATACACACCACATGCAGTGTTCCGTTTCAACAGTCATAAATGTGCGGCGGTCCCATGGCACTGAGCACGTCCAGTGTCGTGCGACCGTCACCCCTCTCCACTTCCGGAACTTCATCATCCTGAACTGAAAATCCGTGCCCGTTAAATGCCACCTTCCCCCCTGCCTTCCCCAGGCCCTGCTGACTTCTAATCTGCTTTGTGTCTCTGTGCATTTGACAATTCTAAGCGGCTCGTGTAAGTGGAATCATACAATATTTGTCCTTTTGTGAACTTACTGGTTTTTACATTATAGAAATAGTATACATACTTTGGAAAAATCAGATAGTACAGAATAAATTCAAAGGTGAAAATGAAAATCAGTCATCATTCCATTACCCAGAGAAAACCACTGACTGTTCGGTGTTATATCTTACACCTTTTCTGTCATAGCATATGTAAAAATACAATCCTTTGTAGATTTTTTAAAATGCTCGTAATATTTATTGTTAGCGAAGGTGATGGGAAAAGGTGCAACCCTTTTAGTGAGCACTTTGGAAATATGTGTCAGCAGTCTTAAAATGCTCCCTCTTTGGAATAGTGATTCTGCTCCTTGCTAATAAGAATATGCCCTAAAGAAATAGTGTGAGCAAACATTTGTGTACAGAAGATACTCATTATCATATTAAAAGAAATTGGAAAGGCATTAAGGAGTTAATGATATAAAATGGTGCAGTGTCCTGTGTAGATTACAAATGATAAACATAAAGAAAAATGGAAAGAATAATATAGTCGTGAAAACCTGGATACCACTCAGCTAGATTCAGTTGCTAATGTTTTGCTTTTAGTTTCGGGGAGGGAGGCATGATGCTGGCATGATGCTTTAAAAATGCAACAGAGTTCATTTGTTGTATTTGGTTCTGTGTCTCTTAAAATCTAGGACTTGGTAGATTATGGCTTGTCACCTGTTTTTATAAATAAAGTTTCGTTCCACATCTCATCTATGTATTATCTGTGGCAGCTTTTGTAGAATTTTTACAACTCTACAGTCGGAGACTTAGAGTTTAAACAGACCATGTGGCCTATAAAGCCAAAAAAATGTGCCGTCTGGTTCTTTATAGAGAACGTTTTCCAACTCGATCTAGAACAGTTGACTACTTTTTTTTAAGTGTCCAGGCCACTTATATTATAAAATAGCTCATATTCTGTGTTTGTTAGATTGTTTCTTATGGCGACCTTTTTTTTTCATCCTGTTTCATTTTTATTATTTAGACTTACAGTAAAATTTATTCTTGTTTCCTCATTGTGTATTTTTTAAAAATATACATATAGTAAAATTTATTTTTATTATACAATTCTGTGAGTTGTCCGTGTTTTTTTATTTACAGTTTATGAATTTTTACAAAGGCATAGGGTTGTGTAACCACCATCACAATTAAGATACATTAAAGTTTCATCACCCCCCCCAAATACCCTTGTGCCTTCTAGTCAGTCCCCCACCAGCAGCCCCTGACCCGTGTCCCATCCTTATAGTTCTGCCTTTCCAGTAATGTGGTACACAGGCAGACCTTGTGGACAGTGAGGGGTCAGGGCTCCAGACTGCCCTAATAACATAGTATCACAGTAAAGCGAGTTGTGACCTTGTTGCTGGCAGAGGGTCTTAGACGAGTCTCTATATATTCTGGATACAAGTTCTTTATTAGTATATGATTAGCAAAATTTTCTCCCATTCTGTGTGGTATCCTTTAAAGTACAGTTTTTAATTTTTATGAAATACAATTGATTGATTTTCTTTTTTCACATATACTTTTGATATCACATTTAAGAAACCGTTGCCTAATCCGAAGTCATAAAGATTTATTCCTGTGTTTTCTTCTAAGAGTTTCACAGTTTTCGCATTTATTTAGGTCTGTTACTCATTTTTGAGTGAACTTTGGTACATGGTCTGAGGTAGCGGTCCAGCTTCATTCTTGTGCATATGGAGACCCAATTGTTAAAAAGACTTTGTTCCCATTGATGGTCTTGGCACCCTTGTCAAAAACTAATTGACCGTGTGTGTATTTCTTCATTTCTGAAGTCACGGTTCCTTTTCACTGATGTGTGTGTGTGTCCTTAAGCCCATACTGCACAGTCTCGGCTGCTGTAGCTTTATAGTAGTTTTAAAATAGGGACACGTGAGGTCTCCAACTTTATTCTTTTTCAAGATAGTTTTGGCCATTCTGGGTCTCTCATATTCTCATAGGAAAGTTAGGATGAATTTTTCCTTTTCTACAAAAAAGGCAGTTGGAATTTTGATAGCGATTTTGCCTAATACCTAGGTTAATGTGGGGGGTATCGCTCTCTTGGCAATATTAAGTCTTCTGATCCATGAACAGGAGGTAGCTTTCCATTTATTGAGGACTTCTGTTCCTTTCTACAATGTATTGGAGTCCTCAGTGTATAAGTTTTACACACACCTATTGTTAAATTTACTTCTAAATATTTTATTCTTTTGGACGCTATTGTAAATGGAATTCTTAATTTCACTTTGGAATGCTCATTACTAAGGTATAGAAGTACAGTTGATTTTGTATATTACTCTTGTATCCTACAACCTTGCTGTATTAATTTAATCATTCGAATAATTTTTCTGTGGACATCTTAGTATTTTCTGTATTCCAGGCCATGTCATCTTTGAATATGTGTTACTTCTCCTTTGTCAATCTGAACGTCTCGTTTCTTTTTCCTTCCTTAATCGCCCTGGCTAGACCCTCCAGGAGCTCAGTGTTGAACAGAGCAGTGGGAGCACACGTCAATGTCTCGTTCCGACTTGGAGGCAAAGCCGTCAGTCTTTAATTATTAAGGATGGTGTTAGCTGTGACTTTATTAGAGACGCCCTTTATCAGGTCGAAGAAGTTTCCCTCTGTTTTTAGTTTGTTGAATGTTTTTATCATTAAAAGGTGTTGAATTTTGTCACATGCTTTTTGTGTCCACTGAGATAATCATGTGATTATTGCTCTTAATTCAGTTAATATGGCACATACTACATTGATTTTTCAGATGTTAAACCAACCTTGCATTCCCGGCACGAATCCCACTTCATGGTGGTATGTAGTCCTTCCTCTGTGTTGCTGGTTTGGTTTGCTACCATTTAGTCGAGATATACTTAATATACTTTTTTTTAAGAGAAAAAAGGCAGAATATTAAATTGTATAGGATGATTGCAAGAAAATAGGTGTGTTTTTTTTTTTTTTTAGGGAAAAAATTAATATTCCTGCATTTGATTATCGTTGAGTAGCGGCATTATGGATGATCAGTGTTTCTTCGGTATGGTTCTCCATGTGTTTTAGAGTTCTGTAATGGACCTTGATAAACAGGGGAACAGTTGCCTCTGTGGCTGAGCAGATGGGCATGCTGGTCCTGGCCGGGGTGCGGGGAAAGGGCGCATCTGTGCACCACTGCTGGGACCGTGATGGACACAGCCCTTCTGGAGGGCATTTTGGCAAAATATGCCAGGACCCAGCAATTCTGTATTTAGGGATTTGCCATAAGGAATCATTTGGACAGCTATGCCAAGATGTATGATCGCAGTGTTTAACAGCCTAAATATTCATAAGATTACAATGCGGAATGAATAATAGTTGATATTTCTTGGGTTTAAAATTATACACGTTTAGATACGTGCACTTCTAAAAATTCCTAGAAGGATGTGCACACACCGGGGGGACTGGAGATGGCCTCGCAGTGGCAGGGCTCCGTCACAGGGACGCTTCCCTTCAGCCTGTCTGTGTCCCAGTCGAAGAAACATCTTTGCATCCATGGTGGGAACTGGCAGAGCCCATTTCCTCTGAGGAGGGAGTGGAAGATCGGTTCACCCCTCCCCCCCACCCCAGACAAGTGCTTCGAAGGGGCAGGTGACAGTGTCAGCTAACATGTGTCCTGTGGATGCCCGATCCTGACCCAAAGGGGCTGGTATCTGTGTGGGTAGTGAGGACTTTTTCTGTCCCCATACTTTAATTTCGGGTTCCAAATTGCCCATGCCTCCTGCATGTTAACACAGGCCTTCCCCCGACATTTGTCTGGGAATAACACGGAACCCACTGCTCATTACGGGTAAGGAGAGAATTGCGAGAATGTGACCGGGGCACCGACACATCTGATGTTCGCAGGACCTTATTTTTAGGAAGCACAAATTTAGTCTTTCCTTTAACCTAAATAAAAAAGGTCATGAAGCGGTTCCTGCCTGCCCAGGGTCAGAGGTCTCCCCAGCCTTCTGCCGACCCCTGGGTCGGGTGTCATCTTCACGCCGTGATGCCGGCATTCCCGTCGCTGCTGAATCGACGCCTCCTGGTAGACGTCAGTTCAGCGGCCCACACCCAGCAGCCCTCCCGTTCCGCAGCGCTTCACTCCACTTGTCTTCCCTCCCAGGTACTGCTTCTCCGAGATGGCCCCGGTGTGTGCGGTGGTCGGCGGGATCCTGGCCCAGGAAATCGTCAAGGTAACAGTCACTGTGGAGCAGCAAGCGGTTGGCACTGCACCCCTGGCAGATGTGCGGAGGGCGAGCCCAGGACTGCCGTTCCCGCCTGCCTTCCCCGCCCCACGCGGCCCCCTTTCATGCCCCACCCTCTTCCTTCCCCTCTGCAGCCCATCCAGGTGAGCTTTCCGCACCTGAGCTGGACATAGTGCCCTTAGGATGCTGTCCGCTCTCCCCTAACTGTGCTGGTTGGTTATCTGGTGCTTACGGGTGCCAGGTATTCCCGTGACTCTGTGAAAAGGGTACTGTCGTGATCCCATCTGTGGGCGGGACACCACTGAGGCCCTGAGAAGGGACTCCAGAACCCGTGCCCGGAACCTCTGTGCGGTTCCTCTGTCCACACCGTGGCTCCACGGCTCCCCCTCATCACTGCGCACGCTGTGGGTACTCACGGGAGGAAGGGGCGCACTTCCAGTGGGGCCCCACAGGGCTCCGAACAGGCCACCGGTGACCACGCTAGACAGGTATCACAGGCCCTCTCAAAGGGAGGCATCTCGCTTGAGGCGTAAGAAGTCACTAGCACGTCCGTTTGAATTTGTTCCAGAAGAACATCTGGACTGCCGAAAGCACAGCACACCCCACATGTATCTTACTCTCTTTGGGGACTTTGGTATTTTCCCAAAGATGTTAAATTTGCCTTTTGCTTGACTACTTTAGTGGACTTGCAGTGATGGTTTGTCTTTTTCTTGTACGGGCAGAGTCGTGCCTGGTTAAATGATCTTCCAAGTCCATTTACATGTCAAGTTTGAGCTTAGGAGGCTGTGGAGACCCAGCTCTCACTGCTCTGTCCTGGGGCCTGCGGGGCTGCTCTGGACACATCCCGCTCGCTCTGGTCATCCTGCCATCGCAAGGCTTGTTTCTCTCTCCTTTACTGATCCTTTCCTCTGGCCCAATTTCTTCTTTTCCCAACTCTGACCTTCTGTGTCATGGGCAGCAAGACGAGCACCGAGGTGCTGTGGACAGGGACAGAGAGGAGCACGCAACGGCCAGGCCTGTCTTCTCGGCCGGCGCCGTCCGCTTAGCCCGGAGAGATGTGGAAATTGCGGTTCATGTGCCGAGAGTGAGAAAGGGTGGTGGCCTCCCAGAGAGCTGTGTTAGGGGGTCCGGGACTGTCCGGGACCCGGCAGGAGAGGGCGCAGGGACGGAAACGTCAGGGGCGAGGTGGACGGCATGGATTCGTAGCCCTCGATAGCCACGGCAGCAGTGGTAGACGACATTTCTTGCAAGGCCACTGCGTGCCACCCAGGCCGCGTTCTCCCCGCGGAGGGACGCGTTCGTCCTCGCAGCCCCGCGGGGCGGGGCCGCCGTGCTCCCTGACGTGTGAAGGAGGCTCGGAGGCGCACGGAAGTGGGGAGCCAGGACTCGAGCCTCAGCAGCCTGGTTTCTGGGCCACGTGGTTCTCGTGCCTCAGGCGCCGTACCTGAGCACTGCCCCTGTCCAGCGGCTCTGCATGGACCCGAGGCCACTGTCCTCGTGCCCACGCGTTCACGTCCGTAAATCCCATTGAGAAGCTGCTCCTGGGTTTTTCACAGGGGATGGGGGTGGGGGTCAGGGCAGGTGGCCTTGACCTCAATGACTGCAGCAGCTTCTCTGCATCCCATTCCTGACCTCGGATGCAGCCCCCTCGCTGCCTGCTGGGGACAGCTGTTCCCGCAGCCCGTGTCTGTTTACCCCAGTGCACCAGAGCTCCGCATTCCCGGCTGCCGGGTGTGTCTGGAATCTGCTTCCCCCATCTGGCTGGGGCAGCTCTCGACCTCTGGCCCCGCGGTCACCCCATGCCCTCTGTGTTGTCCGCACCGCGCCCCCTCACTGACACGTTCCAGCCCTCAGTCAGCTGGCAGTAGCGTCCTGCAGTGAGAGGGCCAAGACCCCTCTCCTCTCCTGAGACACCGTCTGACCACTCATAAAACGGACCCCCTGGGAGCAGCGGGCGCGCAGTAGCGTCTCTTCCCTTAGAGTCATCTTGTTTCCTTCCTTCCCCAGATCATCCCACGTGTTCTGCCCACATCCCTGTCACGTCACGTTTCCTTAGGTTGAAACCATCCTCCTTCCTCTCCCTCCCGTGCTCAGTAGGTTTCCCCGCGCACAGAGCAGGAGCGATCGTGGCAGCAGCCGTACCAGGCTCCATATTAAGTCACAGTGTCAGCTCTTGTTACTTGGGGTCCAGGGGTCTCAGCTGTCGTCACGTGGCCCCCCCCAGCCAGGTGCTGGGGCTCCTCGGGGGCTGGTGCGGGGCCCCCGGCACCAGCAGGAAACAGCAGCTCTCACTCGAGAATGTGCTCTGTGCCAGGCACGTTGCAGGCGCAATCGCATTTCGTTCTCGCCAGAAACTCCAGCCGGCGGGTGCTGTTCATTTGCTATTTCCCATGCAAGCCAGAGGAGCAAAGCTGTGTCAGACCCAAGCCCTGGGCAAGGGGACCTCAGGATGCTCAGCACGTGTCCTTGCACAGATAGCTAAACAACCACTTGAAGTAGATCTAATGTCCCCATTTTACAGATGAGACGATGGATTGGGATTGGCACTCAGTTCCAGAAGCTCAGGCTGCTTAGCGCACACTCTAACCCTGTAGGGGCGGGCCCACCTGATCAGTGACAGCCTGGTGCTCCCGGGAACCGTCAAACACTGCCTAGCAGCTTGCTTAGGTCCCCTTAAATGGTGACCCCGTTTGCCTTCAGAACCTCTTAGAAAAGTCACTGGTACCTATGAACCCAGTACACACGTATACACATGTGACTCAGCATGCAATTTCGGGGTGTCTAACCCTGTCTTTAAAAGTGCTGTGCCCCTGTCAACCCCACCAGACCCTCTCCATTTCCACGGCTGAACCACGTCTCCCAGGCCCTCTGCATGCCAGCCCTGGCCCCTCCTGTGAAAGGCAGGCGGCACAGCCTCCTCATGGAAGCCGCTTCTGCGGCAGTGTGTGTCCCCTCAGGTGGCGAAGGCTGCAGCCTAGGACGTGTTGGAATGAATCACTGCCTTTCTCAGTTGAAGAGTCATAAATAATTACTACTGCCGTTTGCCAGGCACTGCTGCTTCGCGCTAGGCACTGTTAAGAGTATTCGAGGTGCATCATCTCTTTTAATGCCTATGATGATAGATATTATTTTCGTTTTATGTGGGGAAAGTAAGGTTCAGAGAGGCCAGAGGATCCGTCCAAGGGCACACGAGTGCCAAGGGCCAGAGCAGAGAGACATGACAGAAACGGCTCCACACACAGCCACGTGGCCCCTGAGGAGTGAACGCGGCCTGTGGAGGACCGTCTGCCCACGTTGCTTGCAGAAGATCTGGGTTAGGCTTTTCCTGTTCCTTTTTTCCTGCATTCCGCACTGGCGCTGAGGCCCTGTTCTCCTCCGCAGGCGCTGTCTCAGAGGGACCCTCCCCACAACAACTTCTTCTTCTTTGATGGCATGAAGGGGCACGGGATCGTGGAGTGCCTCGGCCCCAAGTGAACCCAAGACGTGGAGCCCCGGAGACGCCGACCCCCAGCGCGGCCCCGTCCCCCTCCCACTACGAGGCGTCTCCAGGCAAGAGAGGACAATGCTCCGGACCAGCACACAGCCGACCCCTGCAGGCGGCGGGGCTGGGCGGATGCGCTCCTCTCGAGGGCCGGCCGCTACCGAACATCACGGGGCGTGGGGCCTGGCCGTCTGCCAGCTCCCCTGAGTCGCGATCACCTGAACGCACCCCGCCGACGCCTCTCTTTCAGGGTGCCGTCACGGCGTCTCCAGGCCCCGGGGGTGCCACTGGAGGTGCCTGCCAGGAACTGACAGGCCTGGTTGCCTAGGAGCCTCTTGCCACTCTGCTGGACTTATTCCCCACCTGATGTCACACAGAGAGGAGCTCGGCCTCCTGTGGGAATAAGGCCCGGGCCCGGTGGAGCACCAGCGGGGCCGCAGCTCCTCGTGCAGACAGGTGCCCCGGGAGAAGACATGGCAGGCGGAATGCGTCTCCTCCAGAGTCTGAGATCCTGCAAAACAACAGGTGGCATCTGCTGTGCCGTTCGTGAGTGCTGCTGGGGGATTAGCGGCTCCAGCCTGGACCGTGGAAGGGGGGAGATGGGACCACGTCCTCCCGGGCACAGGGGCGAGGCCTTGCGAGTCGGATTTAGTTGGGAAATGTGTTTGGAAAGGCAGCCCCCCCGGGGCTTCTGACCTGTCGGGGCCCAGCTGGGATGGGGGCGCGTCTTTTGAACAGAGCCCCCCATCTCCGATGAGGCGCAGGCTGCTCTGGAGGCTGTTACGTTTGAGGGTCGCGTTGGGCCTTCATTTACCCCTGAATGGCAGCTGTTTGTGTTTTTATATATTTTCTAGATTTCCATGGTTCTTTTAAAAAGAAATGATAAAAATAAAGTTATTTGCTTTAGATTTGTTTGCTCTTCGTCCACATTTGACACTTTCGCTGACAGAGTGATCCCAGCAGTTCTGACGATTGTCTGGATTCCGACTTGACGCCGAGATCCCTCCCCTCTGACACCGTCCCTGCCACCGTGCTGCTGGGTGTCAGGCACATCACTCCCGCTCTAGAGCGTGAGCTTCTGGTTCCACTTGTCTGTCGAATAACACAGTTAAACAGTGGCCGTTCTCACTGATGAGAATAATGAAATAAAAATAGAAAAGGAATAAAACACGATTCCGATGCTGCCTAGATCTGTGTGCCGGGCTCTGTGCGGAGTGCAAGCGAGCCGTGGCCTCTCGTAAAGTTAAGTTTAGGTGTACGTGCCCTGGTCCCTCACCTGCACGGGTCAGAGCCGTTGCTGGAACGCCACATTCGGCTCCACTCGGTGGTCTGGGTGTGTCCAGGTCTCACCGGCAGCTCCTCCCTGGTGTAAGATCATGTGAGGTTTGGGCCTGGCCGTTCCAGTGAATAAATCAGTTCCTTTCTATTTAAATCCTGGAGCACTTGGTGAAAAAGAACTCGGTTCCCGACTCTCCCCCCAGGTCACCTGCTCCCGCCCTGGGTGAGGCCAGCGCAGTGTTTCTGGAGGGGCCCCTTTCTGGGCCCCCTTAGTGTCAAGTTAGGGGCACCAATGTCAGCAATTTTATTGACGCGTGAATTTCACGCTGTCCTCGAAATTTTGAGCTAATTACACTGTTGACTTTGCAACGTGGGGCCTTGGTCACAAGGGGGAGCAAGCGGGTCTGGATGGATGAAAACGAGATTGTCATTGCAGAATCTTCTCTGAAGCTTTTCAGACTCTTCTGGCAGAGATTGAGTCATCCAGAGAGAACCCTCCGGAATCGGGGAGGTGGTGCTGGAAACTGCCAGCCCCAGGCAGCGTGTGTCTTTATTCTCATTTCTTCAGATTTCGTCTTCTCCCACATTACATGTCAGCGTCATAAAAGTGAATTCCTCTAAGTCTCCGGGAAGTGCACTGATTATCCTGTGGTTTCTGGAACCTCTGGGGGGCACTTAGCCCACGTGAGAAGGAGGTTCTAGTCTGTGCAGGTGGCAGACACGTTCGGGGCGGCCAGGTTTCTCCACTTCACACCTCACTTCTGTGTCTTTGGTTTGTGCAGTGGCCAAACTCTGTTAAGTGCTTAATGTGTCGAAGCCTCAGAACGTTCTAGTGGGACAGGTGCTACTCGAAAGAGGAAAACGGGTAATTCAGGCAAAGGCAAAACATTCCAACCCGATCAGAAGCTCTCAGTTCTGTCGCGGCCCCACGTCCGTGATTAACCCCGGCAGTGCCGGCCCTTTTTGTCAGCCGCTTCTATTTCTTTGGTGGGTGTGATTGTTTCTTGAGGTGTGTCCTATCTGCCCCTTCACAGGTGGGGAAACGGAAGCTCAGGTTGTAGCTGTCAGGTCAGAAGAGTTGAGTGACAATAATAGCTTACGCGTTCACGCTGCCTGCCTGGTGCTTTTCAGAATACTCACAGCGCAGCTGAACTGTTTGGTCTCCTCAGCATTCCCCTGGGGGTAGTGCCCCTGCAGTGACCCTGTTACAGAGGAGGAGACAGCCCCACCCAAGAGGTGAGGCGTGGCAGGTGGCTGACAGACACAGTGAACATGGCTGAGTGTCCCCGCTGCTGCTGCTGTCCATAGGGATGCGGATACGCGGGCTCTACATCCTCAGGGTCCTTAGACCTGACGGTCACCACTGAAGACCGCCGGCCAGGCCAGGTGCTGACAGAGGGGCTTTGGCTCGGCCCAGGAGGGCAGATGGGTTTTGTTTTGAAGCTCACGGTGAAACCTTCAAGCAGTACACCGGGCGTGAGAGCAGAAAGATTCCTCCCCACCGAGTCACGCAGCCTGTCAGCTCAGTGCTGGCCACGGAGGGGGAGCGGCCGGCCTCCCCGCTGAACTCGGGATTTTGGAGAGAAACGGATGTGTTTTGTGTACGTTACGTGTATCCACTTTCCCATCTACCTGCACAGAGGTCACCCCCTTCACTCATGGAGAGTGAATCCTATTCTAGGCTGTCAAGTTCAAACCCAGACTCTACCACTTAGCTGTGTGACCTTGGGCAAGTGACCTTTCTGTGGCACAGTAGCCCCATCTGTAAAATGAGGTAATAGTACATTCCTCTGATACGTGAAAAGTGAATTAATAAGTTCTTCGAGTAGAAATTGTTTAGCGTTAGCTGTTATTCTGCGTATTCGTAAACGTTTTCTACAACTCGCTTTTTCTCACTTTGCCTTTGAGATTGTGCATTGGGCATCAAATTCCGAAACCATAGATGAACCATAAGCCACTTAATCAGTCTGCTGCCAAGTGATACTGAGCCCGTTTCCTTTGTACACACTTGAGAAAGACTCCAAGGCCAAACACTTGGGTTACAGAGTATATAAACGCATTCGAGGTGGCGATTCTTTCCCAAAGGCCGCAGGCTGGCAGCAGGGGACCCTTCCTTTGTTGATCGGCTAGATAGTATGTGTGTGTAGCACGGAATTGAAACGTTTACAAAGTTTTTTAAGGAAGGGGAAATTTAAAGAACAGTGAAATGTAACTCCTCTTTCCAGAAGCAGCCATTGCAGGGTGGGAGTATTCAGGAGCAGGGGGTGCCGGGTCAAGTTCAGACTTCGCTTGCTAGCAGTCGCACAGTGTGCACGGGGCGGTGGTTCAGCTCAGGGCCTCGTTGCCAGGTCCTCTGTCCTCGGCCCTGCCAGGTTGCGGGACTGCTTGGTTCCCAGGCAGAAGGCCACCTAGCGGCGACGTTGGGTGTTCCCTTTCCCTCCAGAACAACTGATCCCTCTTCTGTTCTTCTGGGAGCCTTCTAGACTTGGCTAACAATGTGGCCTCTGTCCTTGACTGTCACGCGTCTCTGCCTCTTAACATTTAACCTGGCTGGCGGGGTGTGGTTCCCACTTTGGGTCCTAAGAGATGAGAGCCTAGAATTTCACTTCGAAAGAAGTTCTGTTTCTTGTATGGCGCAGTAAGTTTCTAACAGACAAACTCCCCTGCAAATTACTATAAATTCTAGACAATATACAAAACAAACAAACAAAAACCTACCAAAAAACAACCACTGGAAGGCCTGGAGAGTGAACAACACGGGTGGACTTCGGAGGGGAGTTGGAAGTTGCAAGGTGAGTTTTCTGGTGTTTGTGTGGTTTGCCTCGCACCACGGCAGCCTGAGGCACTGCACCAGGCGGCCTAAAAGGTAAGCTACCAGCCGTGTGACTGGCCCGAAGCACCAGAAGACACAGCCAGAGCTGCGGGAAAGGTGCGTGCCAGGGAAGGGAAACGCCAAGATGTGTGTAAATGCAGCCCAAGACTCCTGCTGACCACTGGGCTGTGAAGGTGCAGAGCAGACAGCAGGACCAGCGTGAACGGGGTGTGACCTGTCACCCGCTGCAGCAGATTCCAGCCAAGGTAAATATCCCCTAAAAAACAGTCACGTCCCCTGGTGGCCATGACATTGCAGAGCGCCTACAGCATAACCTTCCTGATATCCAGGGTAAAATCCCAAATCATGGAATCAGGGGCCTGGGACCCATTCTGAACGGAAAGGACAAGATTTGGACTCCGGGTTCCAGAATTAACAGACAAGGACTTCATTACGATAGGACTTAACTGAGATAAAGGAAAATGTGTGTAATGTTGAAAAATAGGAAGTCTCGGCAGAGAAGTAAAAATGTTAAGGAACCAAATGGATGTTCTACGACTGAAAAATACGGTATGTAATTTTTTAAAATTTATTTTTATTCATTTTTTTAGTATCTGCAATTTTTAAAAGTCACCGGTAGACCTAATCAATAGCATGGAGGTGACAGAGAAGTGGGTGTGGGAAATGGAAATAGACTGATGAAAATTACCCAGTCTAAAAAAAGAGAAAACATTTTTTAAATAACAAAAGTTTCTGGGACTTGTGGGAAACTATCAAGAGGTCTGATATATGTGTAATTGGAGTCCCAGAAAGAGAGGAGAGAGAGTTGGGAAGAAAAAGTATTTGAATCAATCATGGCCCAAAACTTCTGAAATTTGGTGAAAGATGGACATTTACAGACTTGTAAAGCTCAGCAAATCCCAAACAGGATAAATAGGAAGAAAACTGTGCTTGGACCTATCATAGTCAGTATGAACATCAAAAACAAAGAAAAAAATCTTGAAACCGGCCTGACAAAAACACAGAGGAACTGCGATTGAAATGATTCTGGATTTCCATCAGAGACAGTGGAGGCCAGGAAACAGTGAAACGACATCTTTAAAATGCTGAACGAAAACAGTCAATCCCAGAATTCTATAACCAGTGAAAATAGGTATTTTCAGATGAAAGAAAACTAAAAGAATTTGTAAGAAATGCTAACGCATACCCTTCAGGCTCATGGGAAACCGCCCCGGGAGAACCTAGAAACTTCAGGATGCACTGAAGAGCCCTAGATATGGCAAATAAACGGGGAGAATGTTTTCAAGACGACTTTTCCCCCTCTTAATCTCTTAGAAATACATATGACTAAAGCAACCGTCCTGACATTGTCTCGTGGAATTTGTCCTGGGCGTAGACAGCCGTAGCACAGAATGACGCGGGGAGAGGAGAGACTCGTGGGACTCGAGCAGCGGCAGTTTCTACCTTGGATCTGAACCTGAGTCTCCCAGGCCTGTATGGCAGCGGTCCCCAACCCTTTTTGGCATCTAACTCCTGACGAGCTGAGGTGGAGCTGAGGCGGTGATGCTAGCCGTGGGGAGCGGCTGCGAATACGGATGAAGCTTCACTCACTCCCTTGCCTGCCGCTCGCCTCCTGCTGTGTGTCCCAGTTCCTGACAGACCAGGGACCAGTACCAGTCCACGGCCCGGGGGATTGGGAAGGGACACAGGTAAAGCATTTGGCCCGGTGCCCTGTTCCCAGGAAGGTATGGGTAGGGTCTCTCTTATATTAATTCAACACCGGCTCTTTATGCCAGGCAGTGTGCTGGGCCTTGGGACAGCTACGTGGGGGATGCCTTGCTCTGATCTTAACTCCAGGTGCTCTCCCAGGTGTCACTTTGTGCCCCCATGAGGGTGGGGACAAACTCTGTCTCATTCCTGACACATTCCCCAGGACTCCTAACGGTGATGCTTATGCATAAAAGTTACAGGCCATTCATTCATTCATTCATTCATAATAAATACCAAGCCCCCATGACATACTCTACCCAGTTGGGGCGGGGAGGGAGGTCAAATGAGAACGAAGCACCAAAACCCCCACCTTCACGGGGTTTTGCCTGAGTGGGAGCTGAGTAAGGATGCACAAGGCTGGGCGGACCCCAATGGGTCACGGAGGCACTGACCAGGCCGTACAGCGGGAAAGAGCACAGAAAGAGTATCCACTGTTCCAATTTGATTTTATTGAAAAGGAAACATACAAAAATCATGTACAAAAAAAATTAACCAAACATGTACAGAAAAGTCATTCCAGTATCTACAGTAGCGCATATACAGTATTTTACAGGCTGGGCCATCCCTCCCCACTCCCAGACTCCTCCCTCTTCTGAGATTCCCCCCCTCCCTGACTCCCCATCTTCCCCCCAGCGCTTCGCCCTGGGGACTAAGGCTGGGGCGGTTTCCACCAAAATATCCCACCCCCCAAATGAATGCCAGTGGTCACACGTGCTCTCTCTAAACCTATGCAATGGGATTGATGGGGGCGGGGGGTGGTCACGGGCAGAGCACAGGATTCACAGTCTGGGCCCCTCCTGGCCACCCCCAGGTGAAGGTGAGGCAGGCATGCCCACCACCCGCCGGCTGGCTCAGGGAAGATGGCTGGGTGCTGGGCCGGGGCAGCCCTCAGACGCACCCCATTCTCTGGCTCCAGGAGGCTAGTGGTCACGTTTGGCTCATTTGCTCTTCACAGGCCCCCTCCCCAGGAGGAGGGGGGGGAAGCACCAGGGGCCTGATGAGGCCAGGCCCAGAGAGAAGGAGCACTGGGAGGCAGACTCCCCAGTGTCACCCCTGCAGCTGGAACGGGCAGCCAGCACCAGCAGCCTTTCCTGAGATGGTGGTGGGCGGCAGAGGCAGGCAGCTCAGTCCCCACCCCCTCGGTCACCGCCGCCGTCAGACGCTGAGTCCGTCAGCCCTCTCTCCCCTGGCTTCTCAGCCAGGGACCCAGGAGTCCACACCTCTGTCAGTGCACCCAGGCGAGGCTGGGGCTGGAGTGGCTGCCCCGCCCGCCCGCCCCTGGGACAGGCGGGGCTGGTAGTCCAGTATGCTACATGGTGCAGAAAACGTCCCCCGCGCTGGCCAGGGCGTCAGGAGGTGGGAGGGGCCTGCCCCCCAAGTCCCCGACGTCCGCCGGGCGGGTGCAGGCACCTAGTTGGGCTCCATCTCGGGGGTCCCACGGCCCCTGGGTAAGGGCAGCAGTCCCATGATGAGATCGTACAGGACCCTCCAGGGTGCGGGACGGTGTCGCTGCTGCTCTTGTCTCTAAGGAAAGAGAGAGGAGGGGACGTCAGAGTGGGCTCGTGACCGGCACGTGGGTCGTCAGGTCCAAGGGCAGCGAGGAGGAACGAGGAGAGGTCCTAAGAGGGAGCCAGATCCTCAAGCAACTCCCTGAAGTAGCTGCTGTTATTGTGAACGGGGTCCAAATCCCAGTTCCTCTGTCCCCACCTCCCGGGCCAAGGGGGTCACCTCGCAGGATATCGCCAAGCGCTCAGTGCATATCAGCTGTGACCTCGTCCCAGTTTCCAGATGCGAAACTCACCCAGCCAAAGTCGCGTGGGGCTGAAGGGTAGGGCTGGACTGCAGCCCACCCTGCCCTCCCCCGAAAGGCTGGTGAGACAGAAAGAAGGGAGCGGGGAGCCCACCGTCCCATCGATCCTGGGACGATCTGAGGAAGGAGAACTGGTCTGTGCTGAGGCTGCACAGAAGTTATGTCCAGGCAAAGCTAACTCTCTCTCCAGGGGCAGGACGAAGACTTGGGGTGGCCTCTAGGACCCTCTCAGCTCCAAAATGCCAGGGAAAGTGGGCATGAAGGAAGCTGGATAAGAGAAGATTCTCACCAGTGAAAATGGAAGGTGAGCCACAGCACCTTCCCGCCCCATACTGATCGCATGGCCGGGCCCTGCGCTGAGTTAATAATGGAGGCCCACCTAACCTCACCTCTAAGGAGGGAAAGAGAAACCCAGCTTACAGTCGAGAACCAGGTCAGATAAACCCATCCTAACAGTGCTAATTAATGGGTGGGGGGAGTGGGCTGCCTGGTACCATCCCCTGCATCCTCATCACTCCCCACCAATTCTCCCAGCCAGGAGGTAGCAAACAGGGCCCACCAGATCGGCCTAAGTTAAAGTCTGCCACTGTCACGCTGTTTCCGGGTGTCACCCGGCACAGCCACCTTGGCAAGCGAGCTAGCGATGGTCTAATGAACCCGAAGGCAGGCAAAGCCCTCAGGTAGCTACTCTGGAGACACAAACGAGGTCACCCAGAGATGTGCATCGTTTGGAAGAGCCAAAAAAAAAAAGGCACCAATAAAATGTGAGACATTTTTAAAAACCCTAAAGGTCCATCAACGAGAAAATGAAGACATAGTATATGTTGACCCAACAGAATGCCGCGTGGTAGTGAAAATGAATGAACCACAGCTCCTTTGCCCACGCGGTTGAATCTCAAGCACAAATTGAGGGAGGAAAGTTTGGAGAGGAACATCTACTATATCATTTATGTAGTATGCCAAAAACGCCCCACAGCCCTAAGCATTGTTCGGCCTGGTAAATATGGAGTGAAAGAATCAACACCTGCGGGGGGAACGGGACAGGCCAACCCGCGAGGCTTCCTCGGGAAGGTGGGGCTGGGGTCAGGGAGGGGGAAAAGGGGCTTCACAACATCCGGTTTTTGTTTCTCTTGGAATGAGCGAGCAGCGCGGGCGTCACGTTCAGGTTGGACAGGGCGGGGCGGCGGGCGCCCCCGTTTGTTATTCTCTATTCTCTGCTGCAGGCGGCGAGTATTTTGTTCTGCCCGGGGGCGGGGCCTCGGCGGGGCCGGGCCGCAGGCCCCGCCCCCCGGCCTGGGGAGGGGGCGCCGGGCGGGCGCGGCCGCGCCGCCGCTGCTGACTCACCGGCTATAAATAGCCCGGGATATAGGAGCCGCGCGGCGCAGCGCCGCCCTCAGTCCCCGCAGCCGCGGGCCCGGGCGCGCTGAGGGGCTCCGGGCGGCCCCGCGCCGCGCCGCCCCGCGCCGCGCCGGCCGCCCCGCCCACCCGCCTGTCCCCGGCTCGACCCCGCGGCGCGGGGCGGCAGCTGCCGCACATCTGGCGGGGCCGCCCGCGGCCCTCCCCGGCGGGAAGTCCCACCTGCCGTCCGCCCCTCCCCCAGCACTCACCCGCCGCTCGTACAGCGCGTCGAGGTCGTCCGCCATTCGCCGCAGCTGGGCCCCGATCTCCCGGGCCCACTGCTCCTCCTCCCCCCGGACGCCCGGGGCTGCCTGGGTGGGGCCGCCCGCCAGGGCCCCCGGGGCGCTGGGCACCGGCGATTCCAGGTGCTGCTCCGCGGGCGACAGCGAGGGCTGAGGACCTGCGGAAAGCCGAGGGGTGTGGTCAGCACCCATGGCCCTAGGCCCCGAGGTCTCCCCGAGAGGCCAGTTAGCCAGGGCCGCCTCCTCCCTTTACCAGCCTCCCGATTTCTCTCTGCTCCCCGCCTCATTTCCAGCGACTCCGTTTTCCCCTTTCAGAGCCAGATATGTCTGTCATCTCCTACTTCCCAGGCACCGGAAAACAAGAAAAGGTCCCGGGGCAGCCTCTCTGGGGTCACCCGTCTAGCCAGCTACCCCACCCCCACCCCCACCCCCCAAGTTAGTCTGCAGGGCCTTCCTCTTGTCGGACCTGAGCACCTCTATTCCGAAACGGGGCCAAATTTTGCCTGCTCCATTTAACAGATGGAGAAACTGAGGCCCACCCCAAGAAGTGACCCAAGGTCACGCGGGGATAAAGCCACTGACTACACCCAGAGTCACAAGCTTCAGGTCTCCTGCCCTCTCGTGTCCAACCACAGCGAAGCCACACCCTCGGATGTGGCAGGGCCCGGAGGCCAGAAGGCCAGACTGGCCGCCTCTGGGCACGGGCCTGGGGGGGATGGGATGCAGGGATGCCTTCCTGCCCCACCCCCTCCTAGCTCCTCTGACGTCTCTTCCTCCCTCCCGTCACCCCAGGTCCTGCCTGGCCTGGGAGATCCCTAAGGCCGAAAATCAGGGCCTCGGGTGTCCACACCTGGGACTCTGGTCTTGAAACCGGGGCCCTGGCTCCGGTCCCGGACAGTTTTCTCTCCGAGCCTGCCAGGGCTCCGGGGACTGGGTGGGGCTGCAGAGGGAAACCCGGGCAGTCTCCCTTGCCACCGAGTGTGCTGCTGGGACCGGCCTGCCGGCCACCACAGGGTTAACGGCCCATCAGGCAGGGGACCTTTAACCCTTCCCTCCCCAAGGCTCCCCCCCCACACACACACTTTCCCAACACAATGGCCCCTCCCCGGACTGCGTAGAGAGCCGGCGCTGGCCAGAGAGAGGCTGGTAAAGGCAACAGGACGCCCTCGACCCCTCCCCAAAGTCCTGAGGTGAAGGTCCTGCGGTCCTTCTGCTCTGCCCACACTCTCTCAGACTGCAATCTCGGGAGGGCTAAGGGGACCCAGACTAGGAGAGAGGGGCTGGGAAACAGCTGTCGCCCCAGGCCCGGAAAAGGGCTGCAACTCGAGGACTGCAGTCAGATTCCAGGAGGGACTTCCCACTCGGCCTCTCCCCACCCCCAGCCTCCCACTCCGTCTTCCTGCTTCTTGCAACACAAAGACCACAGTGGCCACACCCTCCCCGTGGCCCGGCCGGCTCGCCACCTCCCCCCACCCGCTCCCACTTCGCCAGTTCCCCAGTGTCTCTCTCTCTCCCCGCTCCCATCATCCCTGATATGGGGCGGGCACTCACCGTCGGGGCGCGGGCCTCGGGGCCTGCTGCGGGGACCCGCAGGCCAGCGGGGAGCCCCCCAGGGCAGCGGTGGCGGTGGGCGGGGCGGTGGGGGCGCAGAGGTAGGCAGCGGGCAGCAGTGCAGGGGCGGCGGGGGCGGCAGGCAGGCCCGGCTCGCAGAGGCCGCAGGACACAGCCGAGGGCACCAGGCGGCTGAGCGGGAAGGGGCGCGGGCCGTCTCGGGCCAGGCCCTCTACGGGCTCCGGGGAGCTGCCCTCCTGGCGTGCTCGGGCCATGGCGCTCCCTGGGGTCTGCAGGACAGGAGAGGGGTGCCGTCAGCCAGCAAGTGCAGGGGTGCACCAGGGCCCCACAGTACACACAGCCTACATGGTCCCCAGGACACCCGCCACTCCTGCACACAACTATGGCGGGCTCGGCACCCAGGACAGCACACACAGGGCCCAAATGGAGGGGGCTGTGGATGCGTGTGGTGACCACACAAGACACACACCATGTACCTAGGGGCTGACCCAGGTGTCGTGGGGGCAGCTTCTCAAGCACATGCTGATGGGCACAAATGAGGGACAGGGAGGCACAGGAGGGCTCCCTCTCACAGCAAATACAAGGGCTCACACAGGACCCAGATGCAGGGGGTTGTCAGGTTGTGTGTGTGTGTGTGTGTGTGTGTGTGTGAGGGCTGACGGCCCCACAACACACACTCCCCCAATCAGGGGCTCACACGGGACGTGGGCTGGTGGGGGTAACTTCCGGAACACAGTGATGGCCACACATGGAGGGCAGCCAGGCACTGTGATGGCTCCCCCAGCACACACAGGGACTCACGCAGGACCCAAAAGGAGACTTATGGAGGGGTTGAAGAATACACAACACACACACATAAGGACTCACGCAGGACTGGCCAGGCAACCTCCCACCTTATCTCCCATTTGCACAGAAACATTGAGATAGTCCTAGTATCGGACACTGCTACTCAGTACATGGGACACACACACACTGACCAAAACGTGGACACACACATGCACACAGATCATCAGGAGCGCTATACACACTATGTATACTGTCTGACACAATCCTTCCCCACCATCCACACGCACATACACACACTGACCTACTGTTGATACGCCCACAGACACAAACATCATGCAGCCAACACAAGCACAGACACACGCACTAAATAAGCAGCGCCACACTTCTCAAGCACACATGCTCCTCCCCATACACATACACACCCAAGAGATAAGGCGTGCACACCTCAGGACTCACACATATCAACAGAAAACAGACATCCACAGATACACATGCTCTTGTCCCCAACTCTCAGACCCCAGGACACATGTAAATCAGGCATACACAGACACATGTCATCGGATCCAGAAGCATCACCACACATGCTGGCAATGACACACAGACACAACAGTAGAACAGCAGACATCAACCCATCCTCCTCCCCCAACCTTAAAACACCATCACCAACTGTCAGCCCGGACACACACACACACCAGCTAACTCTAATCCCACACAGCGCTGGCAGCACGCACACCTAACGCACCCACAGAAAACACTGGTCTCACGTGACTGACATAAACACTACACACACGCAGCCCACATGACACACATGAGCCAGCCGATTGCGGAGACAAGCCCCTCAGACCCAACACGTACACACACACCACACACACACACACAGAGGCTCAGACACAGCCAGGCTGCCAACAAGCACCACTGACTGCCACTGCTGAACCCTGGGACGCGGTGCCGCTCAGTTCCCAGTGCCATGCCGAACCACACAAGCCAAAACCTGAGACTGGGACAAACCGCCACTGCCACCACACACACACCACACACACACGCACACACACACACGCTAGGCCGGAACTCACACAGACACCAGGACAGAAAACAGACATCGGCATTCAGCAGGCACACCAACGCAAATGCTCAGCTGAGACACATGCCCTGGAGATATATACAGTCACAGTCAGTCCACACAGGCAAGACACACGAGCACACACAAACACGGCACATCCGGCAAGACACACGTATAAACACACAAACCCAGCTCACTCAAGCAACACACAAACACACAACCACCACACATTAGCGCACGCAGGCAACACAGACCCATAGAATCAGCCCCCAAACAGCACACACAGATAACTCTCACAGAGAACACACGCACAGGCACACCACACGTAAACAGAGCCCCCACCCCTCAGGTAGGGCAGACACGGACAGCAGTCCACACAAACACACACGGGGACTCAGTACACACCCCGACGGGCCACAGCCCAACATTCCCCTGGACGGACACCACCACTCCCCGCGGACCCCAGTACAAACTCGGAGCCAGACACACGCACACACCCAGGCGAGACACCTGCAGATCCACAACCCCGCACACGCGCGCTCCCACGGCGGGGCCAGACGCCCCCCTGCGCTGTCACAGCCCCCCCACCCCGCCGCCGCCACGTGCGTCCGCCCCGCCCGCCAGGCGAGCGCGGGGCCAATAACCGGCTGTTGCTGGGGCGCAGCCCCCGCCCGCAGGAGCCGCAGACTCCGCGGCCCGCGAGCCGCCCCCTGTCGCCGCCCCCAGCGGGCGCGCGCCCGGGGTGTGGCCGCCCCTCCTTGCCGTACCCCCCCCACCCCTCCCGGACTGCGGGGGCCGGGGCAGTCAGGGTCGACTCACTTCCCCGGGACCGCACTGGCCGCCAGGGGGCGCTGCCGAGCCCGCACCCCATTGTTTGTAAACAAACCCGCCAGACCGCTGAGGCACCTGCGCTCCCGGACCCTTGGTGCCTCCAGCCCAGCGACCCCAGCCCAGGGTCCCTCGTGGGGGTAGAAAGCGGGGAGAGAGGGAGGCACGGGGTGGGGACGCACTGAGCCACCCCCCCCGCTCTCCGCGTGCACTCCCGCCGCCTCCTCCAGGGAGCCCACCGGGCCTGGCCGATCGCGGCCAGCGGGGACTCGGGGTGCGTACACTCACCCTGGGGGCATGAACACGCCGGAGGGGGCGGTGATGGGGGGCGGGCGGCTTCCTTCAGGAGGGCGCGCCCGCCGAGCGCCGCTCGCTGCGGCGGCGGCCGCTGCCGCTGCTGCTGCTGCTGCTGCTCTCACTGCAGTGGCCGCTGCTGTCGCTGGGGCTCGGCCGCTGCCGCTGCCGCTGTCGCTGCCGCTGCCGCTCCGGCCGCAGGCGCGTCCGCGTCCTGGCCGCCGCTGCCGATTCGCTGGCCGCCGCCGCCGGGAGCCCGCCCGCTCGCATGTGGCTCGCGCCGCGTCTCAGGCCGCCCGGCGGATCCTGGGCCCGCTCGGCGGCCGCCCCGCCCCGCCCCGCCCCGCCCCGCCCGGCGGGTCCCACGCCCCGCCCCCGGTGACGCCGCGGACAAGTCGGGACTTGCTGGCGAGCGCCGCGCCCCCTGCCTCGGCGCGGGGCTTTCCCTGAAGCTGAGGCGGGGCGGGGCGGGGCCTGGCCCGCGGCGACGCGGGACAGCCGGACACACGCGCTGACACACTGACACACTGACTGGGACCCGCAGACACACGCCCTCGGAGCCGCGCTCCAGGGGACACACGGTCACGTGCTGACAGGGCCACCGGGAACGAGCCGATGCTCAGACCGCCACCGCCGCACCGATGCACACCTTGAACGGGGACGAGGACAAACCGCCGCACGCCGACCGGGGCGCACACCCCACTCTCCCCCCAGACACGAATGCATAGACTGGCTCGCTGACGCGGTCTCCGGCACACGCGGAGGGCCACGCACAGGTGCACAGACACCCACACTGAGGAGCGCACGCAGACCCGCAAACTGACCGAGTTCCCATTCATGACATCCCCACTGAGCAGGGCCACACGCGCGCGCGCACACACACACACACACACACACACGCACACCAGTCTGAGTGATACCTGGACACAGGATTGGGCCCCCAAGGTGACCTCCCACAGGGATCACACAAAACACAACCACACCAGCTCTGGCTGGCTTTCACTCCAACGTTGGCCGACTCACAGATAGCTCACAGTCCACAAAGTGCACACTCAACTGGGTGCCTGCTGCCCCCAAAGCTCTTTGTTGGAGAACACACTTCAGACAGGCCACACTTGCCACCCATCTGGTGGGGGACCCAGGGCCAGGAGGAAGCCCCGGCACGGGGCACGGACATGCCCGGGCAGCCCCTGCTCCACACGCACAGGGTTTTCACTTCCCTTTCCCTTCTCAGTTTCCCATGGTCACCCCCACCCTAGCTCTATCTCGGTGACCCCTCTCCTTTTTTCCCCTAGGGCCCTGGGGCTCTGTCTCCCCTGCACCTTCCACACACTCTATGTCACACACCCCATGTCACACACCCCCCAACCAAACCACATCACTAGAGGGTGAGTCACCTCTGAGTGCCCCGTGCTGGGTTGGCCAAGAAGGAATGTCAGTCCTGAGCAATGGTGGGCTCTTCCAGGCTCTCGAACTCGGCCCCCTCCACGGCCAGATCCTGAGATCGCGCCGGAAACCCCCCTACTTTAACATTGGGACTATTCCGACCTCCTTCCCTCATTCACTCCACTCATTCATTTTCCTGTTCTTCTTCCTAGTGTTTTTCAAACTGGCTCATGAGCCAACCATGGATTATGAAATCACTCTCACGGGTCTTCCTGTTTTTCTGTTCAAGTTTATTGAGATATATTTATGCACAATAAAATTCACTCTTTTTAGGGATATAGTTTGGTGAGATGTGACAAATGTACACCGTCGGACACCACCACGATCAAGATTCAGAACATCTCCATCACCCACATACTTCCTTGTGCCCTTTTACAGTCAAATCCTTCTACCTGCAGCTTTAGTGGCTCATGACCAGGCTTTTTTTTTTTTTTTTAAATACAAAGTAGAATATCCTTTTCAAAAATCATGAAGTGGAAGGAAGACATAGCTTTGTGAAAATTTTGTTAATATGTAGTGAAAACACACCGGGTCACCGAGAGTGTATTTCTGACTTTAAAGACCGAGTGGAAAAGCATTTGAGAAAGACCACTTCAGACATTTATTAAATGAGATCATGCATGGAAGTCACTGAGTGCACTGTCTGACATGTAGTAGGTGCCTAAAAAATGTTAGCAGTTACTTCTCACGTACCTTTGTTATTGTCACTGCTCTGTGTCTGGCAGTGGTGAAATTGGAACAGAGGGAGGCCCCAGCTGTGGGCTAGTTCACGGTCCAGCCTGTACACCTCACTCACCGAACTGTGCCCTCAGGCTGCTCGATCTAGGACTGGACACCAGGAGGCCAGATGTGCTGGAATGATTTTCTGTGAAGAAAATGCGTGTAAAGGATGGGAGGGATCGGGCTTGGTGGGTAGGGGCGGGAGAGAGCCTGAGAGGGCCAGGAGTCTCCCAGGCCATAAGCATGGTCACTATTCAAAATCCTTCCCACTATTTAGTCCAGATCCTGTTCCGAATTATGGCATCCTCTCTTTCCAGACCAGACCCACAGCTGTGGCCCATCCCCCCAACACCGGCAGGCAGAGCTCACCAAAGAGGGTTCTGCGTCTAGATGGCCTGAGTTAGAATCCCCACCTCTGCCACCTACTGGCTGTGCGACCTTGGTTAAGCGGTCATGTCTCTCTGCCTCAATTTCCTCCTCTGTGAATTGAGATGGTAAAGATTTTGCAGTGAGGAGGTCAATAAAAATAAAGCACTAGGGCCTGGCTGGGTGCTTACTCTGTTACCAGTGTGGGTGTCTACTGACTCTGAGAATCTAAACAAGGGCTTTAAGCTAAGACCCTCAGGTTGGGGCAGGAGTTTCAACCCCCTACGCCCCCTCCTCCCCGCAACCCTCGCCCCGGGGCCAGCCACTGGTGTGTTTGGCTTGACCTGTACAGTTTCTCATTTTGAATATTAATGCCTCTCATAGGGACATTTAGGACAGGGAAGTGATAAAACACCCAGAGTTTGGAAATAGGCTACTGGACTTCGAGTGATGGCCTTGAGCAAGTAGCTTCTCCTCTCTGTAAAGGGGATCACCATAGGACCCACAATTAAATGCGAAGATTAAATGAGTGAATATTTGTAAGGCGCTTAGAACAGTGCCCGGAAGGAAGAGCCTTCGTGTCAAGTGCTGGTTAAAGAAATAAATGTCCCGGCTAGTTCACTGCAGACGCACAACCTCCCCAGTCCCTTGTAGGCCATTCTGGGGAAGCAGATCTGTCAGCAAGGCGAGAGGGAGTTGGGAAGGACTTAACTTTTCACTGCAGGGCCTGAGTCCTGGCTTTCCGCGGTGGGGAGGGGGCCTCCTGGGTCCCCTCGGTGCAGCCGGCCTCCCAGGCCCGGAGGCTGGACCCGAGCCGGTGGGGGCTGGGCGGGGGCGCCGGCGTCCGCAGGGTCCGAGAGGCCGGCGCGTGTGAAGGTTACTGCTCCCCGGTGGGGCGGGGGCGGCGCGCTGTTGCTGGGGTCTGCGGGGCCTGCCTGCGCCCGCGCCCCCCCTCCTTCCCGGCCAGCCAGTGAGCGGTACCCGCCGCCGTTGCCAGGGGAAACTCGCCGCCCCGTTACCCAGCAACAAGCCTGGCCCAACCAGGCGCGAGGACCCCCCAGGCCCCGCCCGCCGCTGCCCACCGCGTGCCCAATGCCAGGCGGGCAGAGCCGGCCCGGCTCCCGGAGACGGCCAGCGAGCTCATTGGCCGCCGCCGCGCTCGCCCGCCCGCCCGAATCTGGGGGAGCCCTCGGCGCGGGGGGCGGGGGAGCCGGGCCCCGGGGAGCTGCCGGGCACACGGCCTGCAAGCCAGCGGCCGGCCGGGGTGAGGCCTGGGCTTGGGCACGCTCCCACCACGGCCCCCCCCCGCCCCGCCCCGCACTTCTCCGGCAAGGATGGGCACTTGGTATGGGCTGGAAGCTGGGGCTGCGCATTCTGTCCCTCCGCCCAGGAAGGTACGCTGGAGTTCGGCTCGTGAAAACAGGGACCAGCGATCCTCTCCCAGGAGACCTGGGCATCCCGACCCCATGGAGACAGGGGCTGGTTGAACCCCCTCAGAACAGGATTGAGGCATCGTGGCTCTTGCAAACAGGAACTGAGGATCCCCTAGAAAAGGACCCAAGTCCCTCTAAAAGTAGGGGTGCCCCCGCCCCTTCCCAAAGGACCCAGGCATCCCCTGTTTTGTCACGACGAGGATGTGAGCCCCCTGCCTCCCGAAGATGCTAGTTTCCTCGCCCCTGGAAACAAGGGCTGAGTGTGCCCCCAGAAGGAGACTCAGGCCCGTCTGATGTTACGAAAGTTAGGACCGAGCACCCCGCCCCCGCGGGAAACTGCTCTTCGGCCTCCAACTGGGACCTCAGGCCCTGAGATGCCTCAGAGTCCCTGAGCATCCCGGCCCTGGTTACCTTGTGATACTGAACACACCCCCCCACCTGCAGCCCTTACCCCCAACAGTTACGGAACCCTCAGGTGTCTATTTCATCCAGGTGACTACTTGCCCAGCCCAGGGCACAGACCTGCCAGCTCCCTCCCCTCAGTCCTTCCCCCCAGCTGCAGCTTGTTGATCTCCAGAGACTCAGGCATCTGACCCCGTAGCCACTCCCTCTGCTCCCTGGCACTCAACACCCCCACTCACACCAGGGTCCCAGGCCTCATAGTGCCAAGGACCCTGGAGTCTAAGCCCTGAGTCTCCCAGACTCTCCCCCACCAGACACCTGGTGAGGTGACCCAATCCCTTACAGGGGTCCAAGGAGCCTCTTCCCAGTCCCGGTACCCAGGGATGCCCAGGACTCTAGGTCTGGAAGATTCAGCTTCCCAGCACCTTTAGGTGGCTGACACAGATCCTGGACTGGGAACCCCCAGTCTCAAGGGACCCTGGCATGAGCCCCCAGGGTACTCCAGAGAGGCTTAGATTCCTCGGTCCGCATCGCAGGGAGACCGAAGGCAGCCAAGCTCCCCCAGCTCCAGACCCAGGAGAGCCCAGGTGCGGCCCGCCCCTACCCTGGTACCTGGGGGGGGGCGGAGTCGAGGATTACTCAGCCTCCAGAATGAGGCGATGACATCATCCTGGGGGCGGCTAACCATGGCCTGCCCCCGCACTTGCTGGGGAGGCAGGAGGTTACCCGGTAACGGCGGCTGCTCATAAGCTCCGCCGGGGAAACTTCAGAGGGGAGGCATAAGCATGCACACACACACACACACAGACAAACACACACACACAAACACACACATACATACATACACCAGCCCACTCACTATCCCCTCCCCCAGCATCCCACATCACACACATCTTGCTGGGATGGGGGGTGTTTGTGTAACTATGTTTGTGTGCCAGAGAGTCCTCTGTAAGTCTGTGGGGTCAGTGTACTGTATCAGGGTGTCGTTGGCATGAGGTTGTGTCAGAGTGCAGTGGTAATGACTGTCAGTGTGCTGTGCTAGCATTCCTACATTTGTCCCATGTGTCATGGGGCAGGTGTGACTGTGTGATTGTGTGTCAGTATGCTATTGTATGATGTTCTGGTGTCCTGGGTGTGAGTGTGATGGTGTTTGTTTTGTGCAATGTGCTGGAGTGAGTGGGAGGAGGTGGTGTGTGTCCATGGGATTGTGTCTGTGTAACATTGGGGTTGTATGTGTGTCAGGATGACATTGTGTGTCATCAGGAAGGTCTGTGAACATGCTGTGACATTGTACTGTTGTGTTAGTGTGGCCGTATGTGTCATTGTAACACTATGTCCATGTGGTTATGTCACTTTGAGTCTGTGCAATACTGTGTCAGTGGGATTGTGTGTATGCCACAGTGGTTGTGTGTATGCACTATGCTGCGTGTCCACGGGATGTTATGTGCCACTGTGTGTGTCAGTGGAAGTGTGATGTGTGGTATGTGGTGGGCAGGTTGTGTGCCACTATGATAGTGTGTTCAGATGTGCCGAGGTGCTTCGCTGTGTATCGGGGGGAAGATGTGCATGGGTGCCACTGTTCTCGTGTTTCTGGACTATGCCGTGTATAGTGGGATTGTGTGCGTAACCGTCATTTTATCTGAAGTGTGTGTCTGTGGGATTCTGTGTTACCGAGAGTGTGTGCATCTTGCCATGTTGTGTCATTGTGATATGTGTGTCACCGAAAATTGCGTCACCGTGGTTGTGTTTGTCAGGGTGATGTCGTGTATCCATGAGCGTAGATATGTCAAGGAGGTTGTGTGTCTGTGCGATGTTGTGAGTCGCCATGCTCGAGTCATTGTGATTGTGTGTGTTGCTGTGACAGTGCGTGTTGCTGATCCTGTGTTCTCGGGACTAAGTCATCAAGACACTGTTTCTCGGCGATGCTGAATGTCCGCGCGGTTGTGTAGGGTAGCGCTGCGTGTCGTCGTGGTTGTGAGTCTAGGCAGTGCTGTGTCCCGGGACTGCCGAGAATCTGTGTGAGTGATGCTGTGTCTGCGCGTTTTGGGGACGGTGTGCATGTCACTGTCATTGCGTGGGGCGGGGGGCGACGCGGCGTGTCCCGGGGACGGTGTGCGCGCGTGAGAGCCACGGCGGTGGGGTGTCGGCGGCGTGCGGCGCCGGTGTCGCGGGAAGGTGCGCGCGTCTCCAGGCCTCCTGCCCGAGAACAGCGGCGCTGCGCTCTGATTGGCTGCGGCCTCGCCAGTGAGAAGCTCGCGAATCCTGCGGTAACTTGGTAACTCGGGACTCGGCCGCGGGGCCGGGGGACAGGGACAGGGAGGGGGAGGGGCCCGCCCCGTCTCCCGCGGGACCCGCCCCTGCAGGCCACCCCAGCCCTGGGCGCCCCCCCCTGTGGCTCCCCCACCTCACCTCTGCCCCTGGACTCCATCTCCCTCACCTCTGCCTCTGCTTCCCCCCATCTTTGCCACTCGCTTGGGCTGTTTCTCTCCCCCAATCTCGGCCGTCCTGTCCCTCTCTCTCTTTGTCTCCCACGTCCCATCTCTGTCTCGCTCCATCTCCGTCCCTCCTGTCTGTCTCCCCCTCCTCTGCCTCAGTCTCCCCATCTCTGTCTCCGTCTCTCCCTCCCTTCCCCCATCCCTTCTCGCTCTCGCTCCCACGGCCACGCTCGGAATTCACTTTTCGTTCGGTGGAGACAACCGGGGGACCACTCGCTCCTCCTCGCCCCTCCCCGCAGGCCGGGGCGCAGGCGGCAGGCCCCACGCAGGGCAGACTTCAGAAAGGACTTCCCGCCTCGGCTCGGCACCCGGGCTTTATCGCTCGGGCCAGGCGGCCCCGTGGCTTCCGGAGGCGCCCGGGCGGGATGAGCTCACTGCGAGTTGGCTTGGATTTCATCAGCTTCCTCTGCCGGAGTCGCCCCCATCAGCCCGCGCTGGCGGCTCGGGCGAATCCGCCGTGCGCCTGCTGCCCCCGAGCGGCGAAAGGCGGAAGCGCAGGCGCCGCCAAAGAAAAGTCTACCTTTGCTACTTACGATGTCACCAGTTCGGGAATGCTGCACACTGGAACACATTTAATCCTCATGACAACCCCACGAGACACAAACTATTTTAAATTCATTTACAATTGGCAAACTGAGGTCAGAGAATTGAGGTCGGCCGCCTAAGGTCACATAGCTGACGAATGGAGCCTCTGGGCTTTTACAGGGAGAGAAGGGGATGCTTGTAACCACCACGATGCCAGTAGTCATTTATTCTTACATTCATTCATTCAGCAAAGACTCGCCAGGCCTCCTCTGTGCCAGGCACTGTCGCAGGCACTGGGGACACAGCAGTGAACAAAACAGACAAAATCTTTGCCCTCGTGGGGCTGATACACTGGTCTGGGGGAGACAGACGATGAAAAACATAAGCAACAATACAAAGTGAGTCACGAAATAGGAAAAGGAAGCAGGGAAGGGAGATCGAGAGTGTTGAGGCGTGGCGTGGTCTTATTCAGTACGACGGCCAGGGAAGGTCTTTCCTGAGGAACCGATAGTTAGAATCAGAGGAGGCCAGGGAGCAAAGAATGCTTCAGACAGAGGGAAGGGCAGGTGCAAAGGTCCCGAGGCCAGAGTAGGTGTTTCCAGGAAGGCGAGGAGCTAGCTACTGGGAGGCTGGGAGAGCCAGGGGTGAGCCAGAAACAGCAGGGAGGTGTGGGTGTGTGTGTGGAGCGGGGTGGGGGGAGTCCGAGTGGAGGTTAGAACTCGGTGAGGACGTTAGCTTTTACTTCGAGCGAGGTGGGTGCCACAGGAGGGTTCTGAACAGTGGAGGAATGTAAGCTGATTTAGTTCTAACAGGCGCCCTCTGGCGGCCAAGTGGGAAACAGGCTGTGAGCAGAAAGCAAGGGAGCCCAGCGAGGAGGCGACTGTACTAACTCAAGCTGGGGTGGTGGCCACAGGTTTCGGCCTGAGATAATAATGATAGAGAACAAGATGATGACGACGACGGCGACTCTGATGATGATGATGATGATGATAATGGCAACTCTCACATTCTGTGCACCTACTCTGTGCCTGACCTTGTTAAATCCTTATGACCATCCTGAAAGCAGGAAGTGGACATGGGAGATATGGTAGGATCCTGGATTTATTTAGATTTATTTATTTTGAAAGTCGGGTCTACATGATTTGCCCAGTAGCTATCTGGGGATCTGACGGATAATATCGAACACGTACAGTGTGTCTGGCATTGTTCTCAGCACTTGACTTATTTAATACTCACGACATGCTATCATTTGCACCATTTACACGTGGGGAAACTGAGGCACAGAAAGGTTAAGTATCTATGCATTTGCCTAGCACAAAACTACTAATAATTATAATAATTTATTATAGAGGTAGTATAGTGGGTTTCTGGGAATCTGAAAGGTCCCTCTGGGTTCAAATCCCGGCTGAACGTGTGACCTCAGACAGCTTACGATGTCTCTGGGCTTTGGTGTCCTGCTTTGTAAAATGGAGGTGAGAACAATACCATTGGCACAGGGCTTTCGGGATGAGTTTATGAGATAATGCGCATAACAAAAATGAGGCCGAGATGGAGAAAGTGCTCTTTAAATATATGGATTCCCTTTCAAGGCTGGGGATATTAGAGATAGACAAGGCAGACAGGGCCTTAAAGCAATCAACAAATACTCATTCGGTCACCCCAAGAAGCCTAGAAGCTTCGAGTCTTGTGCTGCCTCCTCCAGGCAGGACTCAATGATTGCTTCCCGACTCCCCCCAGGCTCATCTTATCTGTGCCTGGGCCTGAGCTGCTTGCATGGGAGAATGTGCCGCCCTTTGTCCCCTACTGGACCTGGTGAATGGAGCTACCATATTCCCTTTCTCCATCTGGGACACCCCCGTATGCACCTAACTTGCCCCCGTGTTTCACTCTGGTCTCTGCTCAAATATCACCTCCTCGGAGAAGCCTTCTCGGACCATCTCTGTCCCTTCGCCCTGTCTTGTTCAGCTCCGCAGTGCTCGTATTATACATTCCTCTGTTTTGCCTGTCTCGTCTTGGAGAAAGTGAGCTCCATGGCGGCAGAGATATGCCTCCAGCACAGCCGTACATTTGAATCCCCATTTCACACATCGAAAAAGTAGGAGGAGGCCCGGAACAAAGTAGGTTTTCATGGGTCAAGGACTTTTTGCTGAATGAATGCTTGTCTGGCGTGTAAAGCAGGAAGTGCGCCACATCGCCCTCTGGCGGCAAACCAAAACCTTGCACCTCGAAAGTCCGCCCGCTTGGCTATCACATTTCCCACCAGATCCTCATGTGGCCTGATCATTGTGGATTAATGCTAGCGGTTAACTCCATTTCACAAATACACGCAAAGTATTTTTTATGGCTTTTTTGAACTTTCAAATTTTATTTCCAAAAATCTTTTAAGCGTTGTTTAAACGTAGGCATAACTTACATACTTTTGTAAAACCCACAAATCCCAAGCGAAAAATTCTAAGTAATCAGGGAAGAAATAGAGTCTACCGCCATGCCACCCTGAACGAGCCGGATCTCGTCTGATCTCGGAAGCTAAGCAGGGTCGGGCCTGGTTAGTACTTGAATGGGAGACCACCTAGGAGGACCAGGTGCTGTAGGTGTAAAAAAAAATTAAAAATAAGAGATTGTAAACTGACAAGGTCCTTGCAATCTGTGAGGTCAACCAAGGATTGCCTCGCCTAGAAAAATAAAATAAAATAAATAAATAAAAAAGAAACCGAGCCTTACAAGCTCCTCGGGAACTCCCCTCAGGCCCCTTCTGGTCACTCACACTCCCCCTGGAAAATCATTACCCCAAAATCTAACAGCAGAGATTAGTCTGGCTTCTTCTAGAACTTCACGTAAATGGAACCATGTAGTACGTGCTCCTTTGTGCCTGTCTGGCTTTCGTCACTGGGCATAATGTTTGCGAGATTCTTCCATGTTGTTGTGTGTAGGTTGAGACCGTTCGTTTTCGTTGCTGTATAGTATTCCGTGGTGTGAAGGCCCCACAGCAGCAGGAATGTCCGTCCCACTGCTGACGGGCGCTCCGGTTGTTCCCACTTGGGGGCTGTGTCAGTCGGCTCGGGCTGCCGTCACAAATTAGCACAGACTGGGAGGGCTTGAACAACGTAAATTCATTTTCCTTTCATTCTGGAGGCTGGAAGTCCAAGATCAAGCTGTCGGCAGCATTGGTTTCTTCTGAGGCCTCTCTCCTTGGCTTGTAGATGGCTGCCTTCTCCTTTGTCCTCACAGGGACACACGTGTCTATGTCCTAATCACCTCTTCTTAAAAGGACACTAGTCATACTGGATTAGAGTCCACCCTAATAATCTCATTTTCACCTAATTACCTCTGGAAAAGACCTCTGTCCGAATAAGGGCACATTCTGAGGTATGGTGTGTTAGGACTTCAATATATGAATTTGGGGGGGGGGGGGGACACATATCAGCTCATAAGAGGGGCTAATTATGTTAAAGCTGCCGTGGACATTCTGATACACGCATGCGTTTCTGTTGGGTAAATCCCTCAGAGTGGGTTGGCTGGCTCACAGGGTATGTGTTTGCATAATCTGGAGTAAAGCTTGTCAAACAATTCTCTGTGGTGTTTGGAGTACTTTACATCCCTCCACCTCCAGCAGTGGACGGGAGTTCCGGCTGCTCCACATCCTTGCCAACACTCAATGGTGTCAGTTTGAGACATTCTGTTATCGGTAGACACAAAATATTATTTGGTTTTAACATGGCCTGAATGTTCCAGGGATGCAGCTACTTCTTTCTGTGGAAGATTGTACTCTTTTGTTCATAAATCAACCAGGCATTATGCACCGTTTCTGATAATCACGTCCCCACTGAAACCCATTTCTGGTATCAAAGTCAAATTCCAGTGTTCCACTACAGCCTGTCAGTCTGCTGTTCCAGCTGCTACATTCACACACACACACACACACACACACACACACACACACACACACACACATACACTCAGCCCTTTCTCAAAATCTCAAATATAAAAAAGGGTATTGACAATATTCCATTGGCAATTCTTTGAATTCTCTTATACTCAAACACATTCAAGTGGGTGAAAGCATTTGACTATTTCTTTAAGTTTTCCAGTATAGTTGTATGAATGCATTTATGCATTTGCTTTGCTTTATTATAAATTTCTTTCATGTCTCTTTTACGTTACAGTTAGGTTATTACACTGATTTTTTACTCTCTATGCATTTCATTTCAGGATAGTAAAAGGGGCATTATAAAAATCGCTTTTGTCATAAAGGGTGTTTGGGGAGCCATGGGGTTGCAACCTGCTGGTCTAATAGGTTGGGGAGACTGTGAAGGCCACGTGAGAGCCAGATCGCTTTAGTTGTTCAATAGGTATTGGGAGCAACACTGCCCATGGCCCTGTGCTGGACAGTGCTGGGGACACAGTGGTGACAGAGACAACCCAGCTCTGCTCCTGCAGGGCTGAGAGTCTGGAGGGATACAGACTTTTTCCCAGATGGGCAGGACTGGGCTGAGGGAACTTGTGGGTAGTAGGACAGCCCAGAGGGCCACCCGCCCTATCCTGGGGTCAAGGAAGGCTTCCTGAAAGAGGTGGTGTCTGAGCTGAGCCTGGAGGATGAGGAGGACTTAAGTAGAGGAAGAGGCTGGGAAGGGTGTTCCAAGCAGGAGGGTCTAAACAGCCTGTGCCAAGGCTCAGAATACATTGTCTTCAAAAAAACAAAAATATTGTTCTTAACCTCGGCTCTATTGTGCCCTGGGCAGCCTCTGTCTGTCTGAAGGACTCATGGAGGGCTGGGCACGAGGCAGCTGGCAGGTCCCAAGGACCAGGCTCAAGCCTGGCTCTGTTCCTATAGTGGGTTGAACTGTGGCCACCAAGATATGTCCACCTGGAGCCTCAGACTTTATTTGGAATAAGGGTCTTTGCAGATGTGATTCAAGGATCTTGAGATGAGACCGTCCTGGAAAACCCAATGACAGGTGTCCTTATAAGAGACAGAAAAGAAGGCGCAGAGAGGAAGCCCACGTGAAGACTGAGGCCGAGACTGGAGCGACGTGTCTAGAAGCCAAGGAATGTGAAGAATTGCCGGCAGGCGCCAGAATCCTCCAGAAGGAACCAACCCTGCCTTGATAACAGGCTGCAGGACTCTAGAATGGTGATATAATAAACTTCTGCTGTTCGAAGTCACACCGTGTGTGGTCATTTGTCATGGCAGCCCCAGGACACAAAGGTGTCTGCTTAGCAGCTGTGACACACTGAGCAGGGGAACCTCACCGAGCTCCTTTTCCCTTCTGTAAAATGGGTCTAAACAGGCACTTACCCTGTAGGTGGATGCAAATTAAAATAAACATCCCTTTAACCAATAAATTACAAAACATTTGTGACATATTGCCCATAGGCAATGAGCTGGTGTTATTCAGCCAAGGGTGTTTCAAAAATAGTAATGGTAACAGTCGACGCATCTATTGTGTGCCAGGCACTGTTCCGAGTGCCTCTCACTGCTGTCAAATACACTCATTCTCTGAGTTATGCAGGGTCCGGTGTAAAATCAATTTCACTGGACCAACATCAAGGTGTCGGCAGGGCCGTATCTCGAGAGGCTCTGGGGAGAATCAGTTTACTAAGCTTTCAAGCATCTTCCCAGCTGGGTTCTTTGCATTTCTTGGCTTGTGGGCCCTTCCTGCTCCTTCAGAGCCGGGAACAAAGCATCTCGCTTCAGTGTCACATGGCCTTCTTCTGTGTGTAGTCTCCCTCTGCTTCTCCCTTTAAGGACCTTTGTGATTGCACTGGGCCCATTGGGTAGTCCAGGATAATCTCTCCATCTCAAGATTCTTAACTTAATTGCATCCGTAGAGTCCCTTTTACCAAGGATCAGGGCGTGGATATCTTTAGGAGCCATTATTCAGCCTCTCCCTCCCCCCACAGCCCAGTGGGTGCCACTATCATTACCATCATTTTGCAGACAAGGACGCTAAGGCTCAGGGAAGTTAAATGAATTCCCCAGGGTTCCACAGCTCAGGTGGCAGAGCTGGGATTTGAACCCAGGCAGCTTGACTTCAGAGTCCGTGATCTTACCTGCTCTTCTCCCTGTCTCTTTCGGGCCAGGCGGCTCTGGGTTCAAATTTCAGGTTGGCTGCCCAGTAGCAGGATGACTTAGGGCCAGCGGCCTCAGCTCTGTGAGCCTGTGTCTTCATCTCAGACTTAATTGCAACTCAAACTGCATCAAGACACCACCCTTTGGCCATCAGATTAGCAAGGATCAAAAAGCGATAAAACAAAACAAAACAAGTTGATAAAACAGTGTCCGTGAGGCTTCAGAAAAGCACACGCCTTGTCCCGCTTGGGGCAGTGGAAGTGGGCATGACCCTTTTGCTGAGCTGCCCGCCATCAAAGTGGCTTTGCTGTAAGACACATGATAATGTAAGCCTCTGCGCCCCTGACTTTGATGGCTCTGTCCAACACCTGGGGAGGCTACCATGCCGTCCTGTACTTCTTTACTATAAAAATGTGCCACTTTTAATAAAGCAAACTTTATGTCTTTACAGTTAAGACATGCAGTATTTGGACAGCGAATCAAACAAATTTTCTCGAAATATAAAAATTAAAAAGGAAGAACATGCACATAACAACGTAACAAAATGGAACAAACGACATATTTGGCTGAAACTGGATCTAAGACTTTAGAACTAGTTTCAAAATATACACATATGAGAGCTCTTCAAAATCTATCTGTAAATTAAAAAGTTAAGCTTTGCCTCTACCGCTGTAGCTGCAGGTGGATGGGCAGAGCCCGACTCTATGGGTGGCCAAAGAGAGGCTGTTGTCAGGGTTACGTTCCTTTTGGCTTCTGGTTATTTCTGGTGCAACTGCAGTAGATACACTGTCTCAGCCAGGAAAGAATACAATGTACCTGAAGTCTCTGAAAACCATCAGACTGGTCTCTCAGGGCTGTGCTTATTTCAAAGCCCTGGTGCTGATTTGGGAGGGTCTTTACCAGACCAACTGTCAAAGCCCTGCTTTTTCGGCTTAAGGTTCCGCTTCACCATCACCACGGTCATCGTTGTGATCCTTCTCTTACTCGTCTTCCCTCTTCTTAAGCATTTGAAGATGTTTACTAGCTAATCTCTTCCATGGTAATAGACCTGTGAGAAACTGACGAGGATCTGATTCTTCTGTAGTCTGTGATAAATCATCCCAAGTGCTTTCTTTTCTTTTCCCTTGTCCCGTCTGTAGGCATAGGTGGCGAGATATCAAACCAAAAATTGTTCCTGGTGAGGAAGCCCTGGAGCTCCGCTGGTACACGGTGCCCGAGCCCTCTCACTGGGCCGTTTGAGGAGTTGAGGCCCCGAGACCACGAAACAGGCCGGAAGCAAAAAAAGGGGCAGGCTTGGGGGGTCCGTCCACTGAGCAGGGGAGATACAGCAGATACCCGCACCGGTCTCAGCTGTTGCCCAAGTCACCCTACGAGAGAGAGGACAGTAGTCTTGTACTCTTAAAATTTTTTTTTTAAAAATTGAGATAACACTGGTTAATAAGAATAAGTTTCAAGTATACAATATAATTATATATCTGTGTACGCTATAAGATGCTCACTACCTGAAGTCTGGTTTCTGTCTGTCGCCATAAAGTTGACCCCCTTTATCCATTTTGCTCCCCTTCTACCCACTCCCGCTCTGATCACCAGTCTGTTGTCTTTGTCTATTTTATTTTCTTCACAGGGGCTTCTGGCTGCGCATAAACTTCAGGCCCTACACAACCTGGGTCCACCTCTGTTCATTTTTACTATAAATTAAAAATGTGAATTAATCTTTGATCCAGCAATTTATATTTTTAGGAGCCATACGGATGGTCTCCATTTTTTGAGATGTTGCAATATTGCAGGCCTTGTGCCGAGTTCTTTATGTGTATTTATTCACTGATCCACTGAATTCTGCATAACAAACCTAGGAGGAAGGTGTCACAAACTCTGTTTTACAGATGAAAAAGCTGAAGTCCAGAGAAGTTTCCTATATTGCCCAAGGTCACACAGTCAGTAAATGTTAGAGTCGGGATTCAAACCCACGCCTTCTGGCTTGAGTCCATGGTCTTGATCATAATATTGCATATCATGTACCCATAAAGATGCGTTTCTAGAAGTTCAATGCAGCATTGTTGGCGATCTCCCCAAACTGGAATCAACTAAATGTCCACGAGACCAGGTGGGGCAAATTATGGCCCACCTACAGGATGGACTATCACACAGCAGTTTAAAAGGTTGTTAACCATCATTGTTAAGTTAAAGATATAGAATTTCAGTTCAGTATATGCTTTTTGTTTTATAAAAAGATAAAATAATAGTAGTACTAGTACTACTAATAATAGTAGTAATAAATTCACCCATTCAACAACTAATTTTTCAGAGCCTATGTACAAGGCACCGTTGGAGGCACTGGGGACATAGCAAGGTATAAGACAATGTAGTGCAGGAGACAGACTGTGAACAAGTAAGTAAGAGGTAATTTAGAGGGCAAACAGTAAAATAGAGAAAGTTGGCAGGGGAAAACGGCTGGGAGGTTTTTGCAATTTTTAAACTGGTGATTTCAAGGAACGCCGCTATGAGGAGGTGACATTTGAAGAAAGAGCGGAACCAGGTGATGTCGTGAACTTGGCAGATATCTGAGGAATTATGAGAGTTAAGTTGTATGTGTAGAGAAGGTCTCTGACCGGCTGTTAACAGTAGCCGCATAAGGCAAGGGACTACCAGGTACTTGCACTTTCCATGTTTTAAATCACAAAATAAAATTATTGGCAACCTCAGGGAATCTGGTCTGCCCACTTAAAATTGTCATGGCCTCCAGCAAAGGTATTACATAGCATTTACCATCGGTTATAATAATTGGTTTATTATGTCTAAGTTTTGGTTAATGCCCGTAATCCCCTGGACTCTATAGCCAAATCCAGCTGACCTCTGAGCTTCTTCCAGTTCCTAGAATATATCGAATTCACTCACCACAGGGCCTTTGCACAGGCTGCGCGTCTCTGACTGAATAGCCACCCTGTCTCACCCTCAGGCCTCTCCTCTTACCTTTCTCACAAGGCATCGCCCACATTTCTGTTATTTCACGTTTACATGTATGTGCCTTCCCTCACGAGGGTAGGGCATGGGGTGTACCACGTTCATCACTTTGTCCGCCCCCACCTGCCCTCTCCCTCAGCACAAGCCTGGTAGGTCAGGTTTCAAGGAGTCATTGCCCAATGTCTGGCACCTATTTATTGGAAACAGGAAATAAGGGACCATGTAGAAGACAGAGAGAGGATGGTGTCTCCTTTCCCTGGAAGGAGGCAACCCCGACAGATGGAAGTTGAACCAGTTTGCAGAACACCCTTGCAGACCAGCTCCCTCCACCCCCACGTCTATCCCCGGGAGTGCGGCGCCTTTAAGGCTTCCGGAAACAGGCCTGCAGGACCGGAAGTGACCCTCCTTATTTCTCCTCTTCACGTGGTGCAGGCGGGAAGTGACGCGCGCGGCCCGGGAGCTGCGGACGCAGAGGCCGACGGAGCTGGAGTCGCGGACGCCGCGGGGTCTCCGGGACAGGTGACCGGGAGAGGGGGCCGGGAGCCCGCCCGGAGAAGGCGGGGCCTGACGCCCCACGTGGGGGGAGCGGGCGCAGGCGGGGGAGCGAGCAGCCCGCGGGGGCGGGGCCTGAGTACTCTGTGGCCCAGGGGGCAGGGACAGGACATACATGGGAGGCTTACAGAGGGGCGGGGAGGCGGAACAGGACGTCGGCGGGTGGGCAGGCGGGCGGGCCGGAGGGGGTGGGTGGGTGGACTGCTGGGGCGGAGGCCTGAAGTTGTGCCCCGCTGAGGGGCAAATATTTCCCGGGGAGCTGGGGGCAGGGCCAGGATGGGGGCAGGGCCAGAAGTTTCCTGAGCTGGGAAGTGGAGTCCCAGATCATTGGCAGGGGAAGTCAGGGGCAGGGCGGGGCCAAAAAGTGGCGGGTGATCTAGGGGTGGGGCCATGGCGCTGGCGGGGAATGCTTGGGTGAGGCCAGAAAGTTTTGCTCGAGCCAGGGGCGCGGTCAGAGCGTTGGCGGGGAAGCCGGCTGGCGAGCCAGAACCGTGGCTGAGGCTGGGGATGCCGGGCCGGGGAGACCTGGTATTGACGCGACGGGGTTCGGGCGCGAGCCAGGGGGCGTGGCCAGAAGGTTGGCTGCTAAATCGGAGGCGGGGCCAGAGCGGCGGCTGGCGTGCCGGGGGCGGGGCCGGCGTAATAACGCGAGAAGGAGGGGCGTGTTCCAGCTTTTGCCTGGGGAGCTGGGGGCGGGGCAAGAGAGTTGGCTGGGAAAGGCCGGAGCGGGGCCAGATCAATGACGCGAGCCTGTGGGCGGGGCCAGAAAGTTCATCCCGGCAGGGGGCGGGGCCGTGGTGTTCCGGCTCGGGTCGAGGCTGGGGCTTTTCGCTGGAAATCCGCGGGTGGTCCGGGAAGTTTTGTCCGCGTCGGGGCGGGGAGAATATTCACTGTGGAGGTCGGGTCTGGCCCAAGAAGTCTCGCCAGTGGGTACCTGGCCTGTTCTGGGAATCTTTGCGGGGAGGCAGCGGCACCTTTCTTGGGACGGTAGGGCCGGGGCTAGGACATCCTGAGGGAGGCATGAGAGAGGGTCGAGGCAGCCTGTAGGAGCATTTTTTGAGTGTGGGGTTATGGGACTTTTCGGAAACTTTCTGGGAAAGAGGAGGATCTGGAATGTTCATAGGGATGTGATCGGCACCAGAACGGGCACAGGAAGATGGGCCTAGATCTTTCTTGAGATGGAAGATTCTCAGCACTAGGGTGTGGAGGCCGGACTAGAGGATCGCTTGGAGGGGAGCCGTGTTAGATGGTTTCATAAGCCGTGGTGTGGGGCCAGAACTTTCCCAAGGTGGCTGTGACTCCAGTATTTACATGTTATGGGTGAGTCCAAATATTTACAAGAGGTGGAGCCTAAATTTTTCCCGGTAAGGGACGGGCTAATATTTCAAGAAGAGGTTATGAGAGCGTTAGAATTCGCTTGGACTTGGGTGTTTTTGAGTGTGTGTATGTATGAGAGTGGGGCCCCCAGTATGGGGGAGTAGGAAGCAGATTGGGGGCAGCACTGGCCTTAGTCTTTCTGTTCCCTCTGCCCTCAGGAACCCCCAGTGCTGTGTCCAGATTCTGCAGGGGAGGGTCACTGGGACTGTGGCCCTACCAAGCTAGTGGAATGGTGAGATGGAAAAATGGGGTCTCGAATCTGGGCTTTGGGGTGGGGGGCTTGAGAGGAGAGCATGCCACTCTCTCCTCTGGATTGAATGGCACTGGGGTGGGTATAGGTTTTTCTTACTGTCTCTCAACTGTCTCTTCCTCTTAGTCAGCCACGCTGGATCTGAAATCGAAGGAAGAGAAGGATGCCGAGTTGGACAAGAGGATCGAGGCTCTTCGGCGGAAGAATGAGGCCCTCATCCGGCGCTACCAGGTGCCCTAGCCCCGCCCTGGGAGACCCCACCCCCTCTCCTCCCCGCAGTGAGTTTCTCTCACTTCTCCCTTCCTTAAACCTTTTCATGGCGTCCCTTCACTCTCAGGATAACAGCCAAAGGTCTTAGTTAGCGTGGCATCCCGCCCATCACGCCCTCACTTCATCATTTATTCACGAGTATTCATAAAGGTCTCTACCAGACCAAGCCCTGTGCTGAATGGCGCTGGGGAAGTAACTGTGACCGAGACAGCCCTAGGCTTGCCCTTCCAGGGTGGACAGTCCAGTGTGGACACAGATGTGACTTCAGTTAGTGAGGACCCAGGCTGGGCACGGCTGGGATTGGGGAGTTCAGGGGTCTGTGGGAACTCAGAGAGGGCTGTTCCCTCAGCCTGAGGGATATTAGGGAGGGCTTCCTGGAGGAGGAGATTCTGAAACCTGAAGGGTGAGAAGATGTCAGCCAATTGAAAAGTAGAGTAGAACATATTTCGAGCAGAGGGAACAGTTTGTGCAAAAACTTGGAGCTTAAAGTTGGAGGATCAGTTGGGGGATATTGATCTGGAGAGGTCAGTAGGGGCCAGGCGAAGAGTGAGTTTAGACTTTTTCTTGGTGCTGGGGCGCCATGGAGGGCTGTGAGCGGGAGTGGAACCAAGTCAGTAGTTTTTCAGGAAGACCCCTCTGGCTGCTGCGTGGTGGTGTATGGGAGGAGGCGACATTGGAGGTCAGAGATCAAAGAGGAAGCTGAGGCAGGGACCTTGGGGATGGGGGAGGAGGTGCCTGGCATGGGACAGGGCTGCTGGAAGGGACTCAGTGACTGATGGGCAGTGGTAGGAGGTGGGGAGGAGGAGGAGGGAGGGTCCAGGATGAGGCCCGGGTCCCTGTTAAAGGTGACAGAGTAAGCTGTCTGTGAGAGGGGACCTGAGAGGAGTAGGTTTCATTTATTCATTCTTCATGGTTTCATTCATTTAAAAAAAGCATACTGAGTTTCTGTTGCGTGCCAGGAAGCGTTCTCAGCTCGGGGTATACATCAGTGAACAAAAAGACAGCTACTCCTGTTTTGGGACAGATTCTTTTGGGGTGGGAAGAGGCAGATAATAGATAACATGTACATATTGCCAGGTATGAACAGGGGAAAGGGTGGGAGAATGGCAGGGAAGCTGGTCAGGGAAGACCCTCAGAAAAGGGGACGTTTAGGCAGAGACCTGTAGGAGGTGAGTGACTGATGGGTCTCCGCGGGAAGAGTTTTCCCGCCGAAGGAATAGCAGGTGCAAAGGCCCTGAGTCAGGTCTGAGCCTGCTATGTCCTAGGAAGAGCTGGGGAGCAAGTTGGAGGTGAGGTCAGGGCGGTACAGAGGCCAGGCCCTGTAGGGCCCTGTACAATGTGCGGGAGCCTGTGGCTCTTACCCAGAGGTGGGCACTGCACGACAGTTCCAAGCAGGGGAGCAGCAGGACGCAGTTTGGGGGAAGATGCCGAAGTGGTGGGTTTTCTTTTCTAGGGCTCAGCAGAGAGGCCTGGGCTGGGGCCAGACTTGGGGGAAATTCGGGGGGCTCTGAGGGTGCAGCGGCACACAGGACCCCGGCACTCACCTGCCTCTGATGTTTGCTCCTAGGAGATTGAAGAGGACCGTAAAAAAGCTGAACTCGAGGGTGTAGCCGTGACAGCTCCCCGGAAGGGCCGCTTGTTGGAGAAGGAGAATGTGGCAGTTGAGGTGGTGAGTGCCACACCGAGGTAGGGGACGCCTGAGGACAGGGAAGGGCCTTCCCAGCTGCCCCAGACCTGTGGGTGGCCTCCACCCTGGCCACTTCCCCTGGACCGGGGCCAGCCCCGTCTCCCTGCCCCAGTGACTGGACTTTTCCTCCCTTCCTCTTTCCAGGAGAAGAACCACGGTCCCTCCCGGAGGTCTCCTGGGACCCCTCGGCCCCCCGGGGCCAGCAGAGGAGGCCGGGCTGCCCCTCAGCAGGGAGGCCGGGCAGGCGTGGGCCGGACATCCCGCAGTTGGGAGGACAGTCCTGGGGAGCAGCCTCGAGGAGGGGCTGGGGGCCGCGGCCGGAGGGGCCGGGGCAGGGGGTCCCCTCATCTCTCTGGAGCTGGAGATGCCTCAACTGCCGATCGCAGATCCAAGGTAAGAGCCAAGAAGGGGCCGCAGGCCTTGGCTGGGGCTCTCCGTCGTCACCCCTGTCTCCTCCTCCTCTCAGATGGGCCGTTCGCCCATCTGTCCATCTCTTTTTCTGTTTCTCTTTCAGCCCCTCCGTCTGGCTCTTTCTCTCTTCCTGACCAGTGCTGTGTATACTCTGTCTTTCTGTCTCCCCTTCCTTCGTTTTCGTTTGGAGCACGCTTGCCCACCCACCTTCCCTCGCCTGTCTCTTTCCTCTCGTTCTGGCACTGTCTTTCTGTCTCTGGGGCACTCTGTCCAGTGCATATGCGTGCGCATGTGTGTGGTCTGTCTCTCTCCCCCTCTCCCTCCCTCCCTGGACTTGTTTGTGGCGAGCACTGGTGTTTTTATTATGATAGCTTCCACCACCCCAGCACGCAGGTTAGCAGGGTGGGGGCCACCTAGCATAGTGGTTCAGAGCCCCCCAGGGTGACTTGGGGTCACCCTGGTTCTGTTAGTTCCCCGTCCTTGGGCAGCTCACTTCCTGTTGGGGAGCACCCAGTACTCAGGTTTAGAGGTCATCGCGAACATCGTGTGGCATCAGGCATTGAAACCCTCTGGGGAAGCCGTCAGCGAGTGCGACAGGCAGCTGCTGTAACAAAACCACCTCAGAATCCGATGGCTTAAGTCAAGTGGAAGCTTCTCTCTCTCCTGTAAGCCGAGCCCTCTAGCAGCTGGGACACGTGCTGGTGTAAAACCTGTTACCGTGGAGGAGGGGGAAGATGGATCGTGGAGGTCACCTAGCCATCCGCCAAGTTATTACTGTTACTGTTGTCGTTGTTACTGTGGCACTCCTCTCTTTCCTCTATTGCACGTTGGGGTCCCCAACCCCTCTCCCAGGTCCGGTGTTTTTCTAGAAAGATTCCCAGCTAAGATTTATTACAGTGGGGGAATACAAAGCAAAATGAGCAAAGGGCAGAGGCGCGTGGGCTGACGTCCGGAGACTAGTGTGCGCCTCCAGGAGCCCTTGCCCATTGGGGTCCCAGGCTGCACTTAATGTGTTCAGCATCGAGTTGTGACAATGTATGTGAAGGGTCATCTACCAGGGAAGCAGTAGAGGTCTAGTGCCGGGGGTTTTTAACTCAGTAGGTCCCCTCTGCCGGGTACATACCCAAAACCTGACCCCAGAAGGAAAGCAGGTGGGCAGTGTACACTGTGCTGTTGGCACAAACCGTCCAGGCACAGTGAGCGCTGGTGACCAGGTAACCGTTGACAGGGCACACAGCGGGAGCCAAGTCCCCAGCCGCCAGCCGCGGGCGGGCCTTGAAAGCAGACCTGTCTGAGGGGCGTGCAGGCCTGCCCCCTGCGGCTCTTCCGCACAGAAGGGGGCGTGGTCCTCCCTGCTGCCCCGAGGTCCCTGTCTGTCCCCACAGGAGTGGGAGGAGCGGCGGAGGCAGAACATCGAGAAGATGAACGAGGAGATGGAGAAGATCGCGGAGTATGAGCGCAACCAGCGGGTCAGTGCGGGCGCGTCCCCTGTGTGGGCCAGAGCCGCCCGGCCCGGCCCGCCCACCCGCCCGCCAACCGCCGCCCGTCGTGCCCACAGGAAGGCGTGCTGGAGCCCAACCCCGTGCGGAACTTCCTGGACGACCCCCGGCGGCGCGGCGGGCCCCTGGAGGAGCCGGAGAGGGACCGGCGGGAGGGCAGCCGCCGGCACGGGCGCAACTGGGGCGGCCCCGACTTCGAGCGCGTGCGCTGCGGCCTTGAGCAGGAGCGGCAGGTGGGTGCGCCTGGCGGGGCACCCTGGGCCAGGCGTCCTGCAGCTGGCTTCTCCCTTGGGCAGCGTGCGTTCCTGGGGGCGCTGAGCGCCAGGCACGGCGGTGAGAGGCGGAGCAGGGTGGGGCGGCACCTGTCCTTTACCCCTAGACGAGCCGTGGCTTCCAGTGCCAGTCGGCGGCGTCCCCTGGTTCCTAATATTAGTAATGTTTATTGGGCACCGACTAGGTGCCAGGCACTGTCCTAGGTGCTGGAGCATAGGGTGGTAAACAAGGCAACCCCTCTGTCCCAACGAAGTTTATGCTCATGGGAGCTAAATAAAAGAATACGTAATAAGACGTCGGGTAAGGGCACATGGGAAGGAAAACCAGCAGGGTGAGGGCAGAGGACAGGCAGGCGCGCTGCTTAGAGACGTGGGCGGGCCTGTCTGGGGTGCCACCTGAGCGGGCCTGGTTCTGCTCTCCGCCCTGTCTCCTCGCGTGACCTTGAGGCCCTGGCTGGTGTGAGCTTGGAGGGCGTGGGTGGGGCGCGGCGTGGAGCAGGTCCCTGACGACCGATCTGCCGGGGCGCAGGGCCGCCGTGCTGGCCCGGGCAGTGCTGGGGACATGACGCTGTCTATGACCGGCCGGGAGCGGTCCGAGTACTTGCGCTGGAAGCAGGAGCGGGAGAAGATCGACCAGGAGCGGCTGCAGAGACACCGCAAGCCCACCGGCCAGTGGCGGCGGGAGTGGGACGCCGAGAAGACCGATGGCATGTGAGTCTCCTCCCTGCTCGCCCGCTTGGCTCCGTGGCCTTGGCCCTGGCTTCCGACTCCTTCGACTTGCTCTGGCTTCTCACCCTGTAAGCAGTTAGCAGTCACGACGGCAGTGCTGCGTGTCCCCCGCATCTCAGTGACATACAAAAGAATTTCTTTCTCGTGTTTACAGGGCAGCTGGGTTCGGCTAACCCAGGCCGGACTTTCGGCCGTGAGTCCGGCTGGGCTTGGCTTCTCGATGCGGGTTGAACTCAATTCTGCTCCATGTGTGTGCATTCTGGTGCCCAGGCTGAGGAGGCAGCCACCTGGGGAAGCGCTGGTCTTGGCATTGGCAGATGTGCAGTGGGGGAGTGGACACACTTCCCATTCTGTTGGGTGACAGACCCAGCACTGCGGGGCAGGAACTCAAACTGCCTGCCCTAGTGGGCGATGTTGCAGCGGCTCCAGGCTAAAGGCGTGGATATAAGTTCTCACGCAGCGAGGGCTGGAAGAGTCGCTGATGACACCTTCGCGCCCTCCTTTCGTCCCTCTCACCTGTCCCTCACTGACGCAAGCCCCTTATCTCGGTGGCATTGTCATCCTCAAGTCAGACTCTGTCCTCTTTCGGGTCTAGGAAAAATCTAGCCAGTCAGAATTCAAGCAGAGGCGTCTTAAGTCATTGACGGGACGACTAACTTCCATACCAAAGATGGAGAAGTTTCTGAGAGTCGACGAGTGGCAGTCTTAAGATCAGCAGCCGTAGGTTTTACACCGTCCTCTGTCCTTTGCTGCATTGGAAGATTTCACGCTTAAGCTTATGTTGACACTGGTTAAAGAACGAGAATCTTGTCTGTGTGCCTGCTGGTCAGAGCATTGATTTTTGAACTTTGAGCTGATGTGCGTGAGAAGTATTTTGCACAGATGGTGCCGCTGCTGTTTCTAAGGTGTAGGCAGCTCGGCTTTGGGGAGATGTTCTCCAGGTTAGAAACGAGAAATGGATTTTTTTCTTGTGTCCCCCGAAGCAGCCCACAGCACGTCTCATTAACGCACGTGTGCGTTGATTTTGTCAGCAGATAACCGAGTCCCTCCTGTATGTCATGGAAGGTTCTAGGTGATGGGGACACAGTAGTGCATAAAACGGTCTGCCTTCATGGCACTTAGAGTCCGGTGGGAAAGATGGGCCGTGACTAGATCTAATGTCAGGTTGTGAAGAGTAACGAGACAGTACGCAGAGGGATGGAGCCTGTCGTTTTAGACTTAGGTAATATATGTGATACGATTATTTTAGATGGGGCTTAAGAAGGTCTCTGAGCGGAGGCCCGAAGGAGGTGAGGGAACGGGCCACTGAAACATCTGGAGGAGCGTGTCCCCAGCAGCAGCAGGTGCAAAGGTCCTGAGGCAGGGGCGTCCTGTGGTGGGAGAACCCGCTTAGCTGGGGAGATGAGAGAATAATAGGACAGGCGGCCAGAGCGGAAGCCGGGGTTCATGTACTTTTCCAGTTTTTGTTCCGGGGGATCAAATACGGAACTTTTTTTTAATGTATTTGTCGGTATGATGTCAGATTCGCCTCTTGTCCATCACCTGGTCCATCCCCCTTCTAATCAGTGACCTCCCACCTCTCCGCTGAACATCCCTCCTACGATCTTGGTTTCCGACTCTGGCTCCAGTCTCCCCCTTATCTCTTCCCACCGCTCTTGCTCCCACTGTACTCTCAGCTACCCGTTCACCCCTTTTCCCTCTCCCCAGGTTCAAGGATGGCCCAGCCGTTGCCCTTGAACCATCCCATCGCTATGGTGAGTGGGTGTCCCCGGGTGGGGGAGGCAGCTGCCTGCGCTAGGCTTGTGGGGTGTTTGTGCCATGACCTCCATTCCTGACCCCTCCTGGGTTTCGTTGCAGATGATCAGTCCTGGACCCGGCCCCCCAAGCCTCCCACTTTCAGGGAGTTCCTGTCCCAGCACAAAGCTGAGGTCAGCCGCAGGAAAAGGAAGAGCAGCCGACCCCAGGCCAAGGCAGCGCCCCGAGCCTACAGGTGGGGACCCCCTTCCCCAGGCATATGCACACCCCGCAGTGGGGCTGTGTGGCCCTCTCCCTGGTCATTCTGACTTGTGTATTTGTGGGTATGTCTGTCTCTCCAGGCACTTGCCTCTCCATGGGTCAGGCACTTGGTTTGGGGGCTTAGGGCCTGGCTCTCCACTTTACCGTTTGTCCCCATCCCTTCCCGTCACCTCTTCAGTGTCGCCTGTTCCACCGTTTGCTCCTGAGTGCCCCAGCACGCCAGATCCTCCTCTGCCAACCCTGTATCCCCTTTCTGCCCCTCTTCTCTGGGGAGGAGCCAGTGGTGGGAAGCCCCTTTCTCCTCTGCCCCTAGAACTTCCTCCTCCTGTCTGTCTTCTCCAGTGACCACGATGACCGCTGGGAGACGAAGGAGGCAGTGGCCCCAGCCCCTGAAGCCCCACAGCCCACTCCCCCTGAGGAGACAACCACGAAGGTAAGATGGGCTGTCATCTCTGGGCAGGGGGTGTGGGGTGCTCAGGGCCCTACCCTCTCTCCTACCTGCCTGTGTTCCCCACAGCCACCCGCGACCCCAGCCCCTGTCCACCGGCCTCCTGAGGATCAGGGGGAGGAGGACGATGGCGGGGAGGACGAAGGGGAAGAAGACGAGGGGGAGGATGAGGAATGGGAAGACGTGAGTGGGGACGAGGAGGTGGTTGAGGAGGAAGAAGAGGCTGATGAGGAAGAGGAGGAAGAACCAGCCCAAGACCAGGAACCCCAAGAGCTGGAGCCCACTGGGAGCCCCAGCAGTGAGCAGGCCGACAAAGAGCCTTCCGGGCCCGAGGAGCCCCCGCCGCTTCCCCAGGCCCCTGCCTCGCCTTCCAGCCCCTTCTCGCCCCCTGGGGGCCACCAGCCTGTGTCCGACTGGGGTGAAGAGATGGAGCTGAATTCTCCCCGGACCGCCCACCCGGCTGATGCCCTTTCTCCGGGTGAGGCCTGGCCTTTTGAAAATGCATGAAGCTGGCTGCTTGTGTGTGTTTTCGAGGGGTGCATGGGCAGGGGCACCCTCAGGGGCTGGGCCCCGGGACCCCGTGTGCCCCACTGCCCTGGCAGCTAGGGAGGACAGTCCGTGCCCTTCTGTGTGCTGTCCGTGCCTCTGGAATGTCCACCCCCAGATCCTGCCCCTGCTCTGGGCCATTCAGAGTCCCCTTCCCAATAAAAAGTTCACATCCTCAAATGACAACCCCAGGTGTGTCCTTGAACCCTCCCCTCCCACTTCCCCAGAGTCTTCTGTCTTTGGGTGGAGGGCTGTTTGGACAGGAGGGGCTTGACTGAGTCACCCCTTCCCCAGGAGGTGACCAGCCAGTCCTTGCCTCCCTGGAGAGTGGGCCCAGCATCCCAGGAACCCAGAAAGCCGAAGAGGAGGGGTCTGAGGCAGCTCCAGGTGGGGGAGCTGATGGGCCCATGGAGGGGTCTGCCTGCCTTCCTCTTCCTCTGGGGCTGAGGGGAGGTGGCCCCAGGGGTGTGGGATGGAGTGGAGCTGTGGCTCCACCACGGGTGGGTTGGGTAGCAGCTGGACCTGGGGGTGAGGTTGGAATGCTGGGATAGCGTGGGAATGGAGTCAGGTCAGGGGGAGAGCTAAGGAAAGGACTTCTGGCGCCAAGCAGCTGGGCATTGAGTGTGTGCACTGGCCTGGGGTGAGGAGGTGGAGCCAGGACGGGATTAGGATTCAGAAATGGATCCCAGGGGTTTAAGAAAGTAATCCGAAGGTAAAGGGGTGGGGCCAGATCCAAGGGGAGGGGCTAAAGGCCGGATTAGAAATTTAAATAGGTCAAAAGAATGGGGAGGGGCAGAGTAATGCATCAGCCGCGTTTGAGTTTTGAGGTGTAACCGAGTTGGGTAAATTAGAATAGAAATGCGGACCCGCTTAGAATGTGGGGTCCAACGTAGTAGGAACGAGAGGCTGAACCCCATCTCTCCGCGGCCACCGGCTGGAAGCCAGGCTGTGAAACGGGCATCTCCCCTAATAGTGGAATTAAGATTTGCGGGCAGAGCCAGGGAGGCCTGGTTACAGCCCAAGAAGCAGGCAAGGGCGAGGGAGGGCACGTCCTGTGGGGCAGTCGTGATGGGGGTCGGTTTAGGCCCCTGAGGTGGTGGGCTGGGGTCGAAGCGGACAGTTTAGGATGGTGGATAGGCCAGGGTGCCCAAGCACTCTGTCTTAGGCCACGTGTTGGCCAAGTGACTGATCTCGCTATACCAGATTATCTTCTCGGTTGTAAACAGTTCTGTTGGGGCGCATCCTGTTTCGTGAGTCCACTGCGAGGATTAAAGGAGCCTGAGGCCCATAAACCACTTAGCAAGGGGCAGCTGTAGCCAGGCGCAAACGGGATGAGGGGCGGGGTTCGACGTCGGTGTCCGGGGGGAGGGAGGCAGTGACTGTTCCCCTCCGCTGACCGCCCCTTCTCTCCCCAGAGGCGGGCCCCGAGGGCCAGGAGACGGCGGAGATCACCGACTTCCAGAGGGTGCGTTTCTGCAAGGTGGTGGCAGCTGCTCCACAACCGGGGGCCGCCCGCTGACCGCGCCCGCCGACTCTGCACTAACTTCCCGCCGCCTCGCTCCTCTGCCCTCTGCTTCCGCCACACTCCAGCCAGGAGAGGGTTAAATGTAAGGGGGGAGGAGCCAAGGACAGCCAACGGGGTGGGGCCAGGGCAATAGACCAGTCTCACAAGTGGGGGGCGCCCTGGCACCGGAACTGCTGGGACACAGCCGAGTTACCCACCTATGGAGGCCATGGGGGGTAGGTGCCAGTCCCCGGGCGGAGTTTCCCGCCTCCAGAAGCTTACATCTGGGGCATGGCAACTAGCTGGTGACTCTTCTGAAGGACCCGAAGTACGCGGCCACCGGCCCCGTCTCTATTAAACGCAGCGCTTTCGCTAACCTTTGAACTGTGTTTCTGGCGGGGCAGGCTGGGTTGCTGTGCTTGGCAGGCTTTTCCGTGGCGGAAGAGGCGGGAGGAAAGGGTCTTCCTCCGCCCACCCTGATATGTCTTCCCTCCCCCCCTCCCGCAGGCCTCCCTGAATTCCTGAAGACGCTGCTGGGAGGGGACTGACGCTTCCCCGCATTGATGGGGAGGGGGCGGTAGGAGGGGGAGTCTGGCTCTCCAGGCTGTGCTCTCTCCTCCCTGGAGCCCACTCTGGACCCCCCCATGGCTTAGGGAAAGGGAGACATCGAGGGTGGTGGGCGACGAGCTGGGGAAGGGGCGTGATTGGGGTGTAGGGTGCAGCTGGAACTTCGCGGCGTGAGCTTAGATCTCGAGTCACAAAGGCTGGAGGGGGAGCCTGGTCCCATGGGGGGCGTGGTTAGGGCTCCTGGGCGGGGCCGGAATTCTGGTGAGCGGAGTTAGAACGGGACAGCGTTAGGGAAAGGGCTGGGGCCACGAGAGCCGGTTGAGGTGGGAGTTCGAACGCCGGTGTGGGGTGCAGCCACCCGCGGAGGAGTGGTTAGGGTTCGGTGGTGGAACGAGCGGAGTGAGGACAATGAGAGGGGTGGAGCCAGGGGGAGAAGAGGGCGAAATCGAATGGGGCGGAACTGCGCCTGAGGGGCGGGGCTTGAGGAGCCTGAGCCTGGCTGGGGCGTGGCTAGGTGCCTGGAAGAAGTCTGAGTCCAAAAAGGGGATGGGGTTAGGGCGCAGGGAGGAGGCCCCCAAAAGAGGAGACTGGAGCTAAGCGCTGTGGCGGGCTCGCATTTAAGAGGCGCGGGTATAACACCGAAGCCTGGCAGTAGTCGGCTGGGTCGAGATCTGCATTTTAGAAAAAAAAGTAGGTATTGGAAGCCTGGGGCCGGCGGAGCTCAGTGGGGACGGGATGGGAGCATCGATTAAGCTTCAGCTTGATGATGGTTGGCCGGAGGCTGAGGGGGGCCCAGGACGCGGGGGCGTGGCCACGCTGGCGGGGGCGCGGCTGGGTCGGGGACTTTCGGAGCGCGGAGGCGGTCCTCGGAGGGGGCGGGGCCTGGCGCGGGGGCGGGGCCTGGCGGGCCTCCGCGCCGGCCGAGTGGGCTGCGGGGATGCGGGGCACGAGCTGCGTGGGCGGCGGCGGCGAGAGCCCGGGTGGCGCCGGGCTGAGCGAGGGCCCGCGGGGGCGCTGGCTTCGCCTGGCCCCGGTCTGCGCCTACTTCCTCTGTGTGTCGCTGGCCGCCGTACTGCTGGCCGTCTACTACGGTCTCATCTGGGTTCCCGCGCGGCCCCCCGCAGCCCCCGCCGGCCTGCCGCCCAGCGCGCCGTCTCCTCCATGCGCCGCCCGCCCCGGCGTGCCGCTCGCCCCGGCGCCCGCCGCCGCCTCGGTTTCCTGCCTCCTGGGAGCCCCCGGCGGACCGCGACCCCAGCTCGAGCTACCGCCGCCACAGCGACCCCAGCCTACGCCGGAACCGCCAGACGCCTAAAGAGACGCGGGAGGCCGCGATGAGGCGAGGACCTGGGTAACCATCCCTTCCACCCCGAGCTGGACCGTCGGCCCTCGAGAGTCCGGCGCCCCCACCCCAGTGGATGCGCCGTTCCCAGTTGCGCCCGGACTCCGTCTTCATGAAATAGCCTAGCGTCTCTGGAGTCGTCATCCTGAAGAATGGGGAGGGTGGCAGGAGGGGAGCTGGCTCTGGGCCGCGCCCGTCGCAGCTCCTCCGCAGTCAGGCCCGGCCCTCCACCATCTGGCAGACCATATCCTGCTCTCTCTCTCTCGACCCTCCCTCCGTAGGATTCTGAGCACAGAGCCCACAGCCCGTCCCCCTCCTCTCTGAATCTCTGTGTCCACCTGCAATAAACTCCAGCCCCAGCTGCCTCGTGCTGTTTGTCGTGTTGTCTGCCGAGGTGCCTCGCCCCTCGAGTTTGTGAGGGAAGTCCTGCCTGGTGTCCGGTCTTTGTCGGTCTTGCTCTGGGTGGGCTGGGTGGGTTCTTCCCTTCCCTTGCCATCGCCATCGTGTCATTTTCGGGTTGGGATGGGATGAAGAGGCCCTTCTGCAACGGGACAGGCGAAGGTCAGAGAGAGTCAAGGACTTCATGGTGTTTTGCATGTTTTGGGCAGAGGACAAGCGCTTTTGGAGAGAAGCAGAGGGTCTGACCTGCCGCTACAGCACAGGAGCCCAGAGGAGACGTAGGATGTTTTCAGGCAAGAACTGGGGTTTGGGGATTTGTGCTTAGTGTAATTATAATGTCAGGGGCAGAGGTAAGGCACTCAGATGTCGGAATGTTTCTGGGAGGGAACGATGCCTTGTTCCTTGGGTCTGAGAGATGAGAGTGGCCCAGGTGGTGGTGAGGCTCCTCCTCTCACCCCTGGAAATCACAGTGAAAGTTCTCAAAGCACTGTGCTGCCTTTGAAGATGAGTACAATCTCTCTGGGCTTCAGTGCTGCTGGTAAACCAAGGCAGAGGCACTCAGGACCTGCTGGAAGAGTCAGAGGTAGTTGACTCTATTTTCCCACCTGGAAGACTAAGGCAGGCTCTGGGCAGGAAACGGGAGCCTGCACACGGGAAGTGGTTTTCCTTTCCAGCCTCTTCTTTGGAACTGAAGACTTTCCCAGGAGAGGGAAGCTGAGCCTCCCCCCTCGGACTGGGATATCTCGTGGCTATGGACTGGGAATGTTGGTCTCTTTACCTTCCAACCTCCCATTTCCCCCTCCAGCACCACTTCCCAGAGGGTGTCTCCAGATTGAAGGGGAACCCAGGAAGCGAGCACCCCTTTACAGCTAGTGCAGGTGGTGTTTGGGGCACTGACTTTGGGGCCAAGGCACCCACATTGAAATCCCAGCTCTTCCTCTCACTGGCTGTATGACTTTGGGCAGGTTATTCAACCCCTTTGCTCTTGTGAAGTGAAGATGATCATAGTATTTATCTCATGGGGTTTCTTCGAGGGTTAAACAAGCTAGTGATCTAAAGCTCTTAGAACAGCATCGCATATTCCTTCTGTCCACCCACCTTTGTCCCTCGGGGCTTTAAAAGCCACAACTTGGATGCCAAGGGCTATCAAGTCAGCCCAGAGCACTGGATGTGCACAAATGGCGAGTTCGAGGGAAGGACTCCATCTCTGTCCCCATTGCCTGCCCCCCCCTTTTCTGTTTTTCCAGCTTGCTTCTCCCAGTTCTGGGAGAAGAAAAAACATGTTTCTTTTCTTGTCTCAGCGTCTCCCTCTCCACCTTTCTCTCTCCCCTTTTTCTCTTCTGTCTGTGTCTGTCTGTCCCTCAGTCTTTGTGTCTCTGTGTCTCTTCCTCTGTCCCTTACTCCGACAGGCTCTCTCATCTCTGTTGCTTTCCGCCCCAGCTCTGCCGCCCCTTTTCCTGCCCCCCCACCTGTCCCATTTCTCACCTGGTTCAGCCTCTCGTATCTCCTCCCTTTTTTTCTTTTTTTCCTCTTCCTTTCTCTCTCCCTGTTTCTCGGCTTCTCTTTCGGTCACTATCCCTTAATCTTTCCTTTAACAAATACTTGTTGAGCATTTACTATGTGCCAGGCCTTATTTTCAGCACGGGGGATGCAGCAGTGAACAAAACAGGCAAAAATTCCTGCTCTCAATGGAGCGGACATGTCAGTGGGGAGATAGACAAGAAATAGGATGAATAACTTAAATATATGTTCGGTCGGGTAGGAATAAGCTCAGACGAGCGACGTAATCGGGGTAAAGGCAGAATGATGGAGCTGCTGGCTGCTGGGTAGAAGCCTGGGAGAAGGGAGATCGGGGTGTGCACGGCTCCGGGGGAAGAGCGCCCTAGAAAGTGCGAACAGCAAGTGCAAAGGCCCCGAGGCCGGAGGTGCTCGGCTTGTTTGAAGAACAGCAAAGTGGCCAGCGAGGCTGGAGCTGAGCGGGTGAGGGGAACAGCGGGAGGAGGGGTGGCGGGGGAGAACGGGGAGACCGCAGAGCCTAACGGGCCACGGCGAGAGCCTGGGCTTCTACTCTGAGTGAGGGTGAGCCGTGGGAGACTTCCGAGCTGGGGACGAACGGATGTGAGCCAACTTAGGTAGTGAGCGGCCCTCTGAACGCCCCGTGGGGAATGGATTGTTGGGGGCGATGGTGGAAGCTGGGAGCCCCGTGAAATCTGTGAAAGGTTAGAAGCGAGGAGGGGCTGTGTGAGAGGAGCCCCAGGCTGTGATAGAGTTCTGGGGAAGTCTGGGTGTGTGTCCACGGGTTGGGGGTCCTTGAGCAAACGGGTCCGGTGGTCATGAGCTGGCACTACTGCCCACCGAGTTCTGTCACTGGTAGTGCAGGAAGGAGGCAGCAGGATCTCTTAAAAGGTGACCTGAGCAGCGCCCTCCCGTGGTCACCACAGGGACCTAAACTGTTTCTCGTTCTTTCTGTGCACGGGGCCAGCCTCATCCCCCAAGCGACTCCGCCGGGGGCCCGCAGATCCAAGCACCTGTGAACTCATTCCCATATCTCGGATATAAGGCAGCTTGGCCCCTACTGGTGAGCCAAGGGGCTTTCCTTCAATCTGATTGGATCAACCCGGGTCACATGACAACTATGGACCACTTCTCCCTCCTCTCCGCATCCCGCCAGGGGGATGTGAGATGCCGTTTGCTTAAGGCTTGGGCTCCTGAACCACTCATTGGAAAGTGAAGATGGGATTTCTCTGAAGATTTAGACCAATCGGTCCAAAGCCTGTAGATATCCCAACTCCGCAGCCGAATTGCAAGGGCTGGGACTGCCAGGAGGGGTCGCTGAAGCGTCGCCGTCCTCCTGGGTCCTGGGTCCTCGGTCCTCGGTCCTCTCCCACGCCCATCCGTGGAAACGGAGCGTTTACTAATCAGAGCAGGAATATATGTAGATGCACGGGCGAGGGGCCTGCTGGTACAAACCCGCTTCCTTTATCTGTAACTAAATATCTCCCAAACCTCTAACAACCAAAAAATATTTCTTTGGGGGATAATTTTTGCCCAATCTCACATGGTGGCAAATCAACTAATATGAGTTATGTACACTTCTTTATTGAGTTATGTACACTTCTTTATTTATCTTTTCTTGGTGTGAATTTTCACACGTTTTGCTGCGAATACATTAACATGTCTGCTGGGGAGGGGGCTGCTTCAGCCCCTGGGAGTGTCACATGATGGATGTTACGTCATATATGGCATCCGCTCAGAATTACCTTTCTAAAATTGGAACAATTCTGAGTTCTGAAACGCCATCTGTCTCCAAGGACTTCAGCTAAGGGATTGTGGATCTCTGATTGGGCATGCTGCCAAACCTACATTCATCTTAATTATTTGCTCAACATTTATTTAATGGCTTTGGGAAGAAACCCATTTTCCATTACAACTTTTTAAAAATAGAAAATGACTTTCACTTACTAAGTCCTCTTTGTTAATGATACACTATTTTTAATGTCCGTGTATTTGAAAGTATGTGTAATGACTGAGTGTGTATCCACGTGTGAGGTTGTGTCTCTTTGGATGTCACATTTTTGTGTGTGTGTGTGTGGGTCTGTGTGAGAGATTGCTAGTGTGTGATCATATCTATGGGTGCTTTGTGTTTGTGAGCATCTAGTTGTGTCTGTAATTGTGTGCATGTGTGAATGTGACTGTGAGCCTCTATGTGCGTGTGAATGTGTATGAAAGGAGGATCGAAAGTTAATATGCTGAAATAAAGTTCTCATTTCAGGCGACCATCTCTGCCTCTGTTTCATTGTAGAATCTCAGTGGACTCTACCATGTAAATTACTCAGCAGAGAAATTATCCGCTGTCAAGCAATACTCTGTATTTCCACTGGAGGTCGCCTGTCTACTTTGGCCAGGATAAACTTAAACTACATTTTTGCTATTGAATTTCCAGGGGTTGGTGAATCTTTGCAGACAATCACGGGGGCGAGGTGCAGCCAGCTCAGGCTCACCTCAGCTGCACCTAGAGCAGTGGTTATTGAACTTAGTGGCCTTAGGATTCTTTTATACCCTTAAGAATTATCGAGGACCCCCAAAGAGTTTTTGTGTTGGTGGGTTATATCTATCAATATTTAGGTAATGAATTAAGACTGAGACGGTAACAAAATTATTTCTTTTAAAAATAACCATAATAAATCGATTGCATTTTTGGCAATTATTTTACTGTGGTAAAATGTACATAACATAAAATTTACCATTTTAACCTTTTTTTTTTTTTTTTTTTTTTAGGCGAGGCAACCCTTGGTTGACCTCACAGATCACAAGGATCTTGTCAGCTTACAATCCCTTATTTTTTAATTTTTACGCCTACAGCACCTGGTCTTCCTAGGTGGTCTCCCATCCAAGTACTAACCAGGCCCGACCCTGCTTAGCTTCTGAGATCAGACGGGATCGGGCTCGTTCAGGGTGGCATGGCCATAGTTAGCCATTTTTAAGTGTACAGTTTGGTGGCATCAAGTAAATTCACACAGTTGTGCAACCATCACTACCGTGGGACTCCAGAACTTTTTCATTTTCCCAAACTGAAACCCTGTACCCATTAAACAACAACTCCCCATTTCCCTGCCTCCCAACCCCAGGTAACCTCTATTCTCTGTCTCTATGAATCTGCCTATTCTATTTACCTCATGCACATGGCATCACATAATGTTTGTCTTTTTGTATCTGTCTCATTTCTTTAGCATAATGTTGTCAAGGTTCATCCATGTTTCAGCATGTTGCAGATTTTCCTTCCTTTTTAAGGGTGAGTAATATTCCATTGGACACAGAGGCCGTGTTTTGTTTATCCATTCATCCATTGGTGGGCATTTAGAAATTCATTGCATTTTAACATAAATAACATTTAGAAATGCTGTATTTTCCAAAATAAAACAATTAACGAGAAAAGTTGCAGTATTTTACATTCCTGAGGATATTTAATACCTGCACAATAGTAGACAACTGGGTTCTCATAGCTCCTTCTGTATTTGGTCTGTTGCAGTATCGTAAGTCATCTGGCCTCTGGAAAGATGTGAGCGAAGCCCTGCCAAGTCATAGGAAGTCCTGAGCATTGGGTTTTCCAGCCTGTTAACCCCCCAGCCACATTACCCTGAAACTCGTGAGGTTACAAAACCACCTTTAGTCTTCCAGGTCATCTGCATTTAACATCTGGTTCTGGATACAAGTCTTCACTATTTTGCCAGCACCATCTTGCTATGTGGTCCCTGTATCATAAATAAACATAATCTGGAGGTCATGCACTCACATTGCAACTATCCATTGGTGATGATCTTTGGATATGCCATGCAATGTATCAGTTAACTATCTTTGGACAACAACCAAAGCAAGCAACCAACCAAACAAAACCTGTGTATGATGTACACATACATGTGTTGATTAGCCCGGGCATTTGGGGGTTTGGCTGATGGTGCGCTGATCATGGCTGGGTGGCTCTGCTGGTCTTGCCTGGGCTCGCCCAAAAGTCCAAGGTCATCTGGGGGCTCAGTTGATTGGGGCTGGGCATGGCTGGATGGCTCATTGTTCTTGGCTGGGCTCCTTCGGTTGTTCGTGGGTGAGCTGAACTTGGCTGGCTTTGGCAGGTGCGTCCAACATCCTATGCCACGAATGTTCTTTTCATGGTGACGGCAGAGATGTGAGCCCCCTGCATAGGTACATATCAATCTCTGTGTTCTGTGTGCCATCGTCGTATTGGCCAAGCAAGTCACCTGGCCAAGTTCAGTGTAAAAAGGCAGAAGTCCACGAAGATTAGGTGGATGGAATGAATGCTTCATTCATTCATTCATTCATTCATTCAAAGAGTAATCTAATCTGCTACAGGTGGTCATGTCCCAGCCTAGGCCACCATGGGAGGGCAGTGGGAGAACCTGAATGTTGTACTCAAACCTGAGCATTTGAGAAGGGATGATATAAAGGCACTAACATTAATACTGTGCCTCAGGTTAAGTAGTCATTTGCAGAGCAATAAGTGTGTATGTTGGGGGGGCGAGTGGGTAGGAAGATGAGAACCAGGCAATTTATCTCATTTCTCTGCTCATTTTGCTTTTCAGCCCAAACCATATGGAGAGCCCACATGTAGGCACTGATTAAAAGTTTCAGCTCTGCTCCCACTTGACAGCCAGAATCAACTGCCAGCCATATGTGTGAGCCTCCTGGGACGTCCAGCTCAGTGGAGCCTTCAAGTGAGTATGGCCCCAGCCATCATCTCATGTCCACTGAATAATAGGCCCTGGGTGAGAACTGCCCAGCAGTCCATCCACAGAAACCTTGGGAAATGATATAAGAAAGTTTTAAAGCTCTTTTGTTTGAGACTTGCTATGCAGCAATATATAAATAAAACCGTGTTCCTGGAGCTATCCTCAATCCGTAGATGATGGGAGTGGGTGGACAAATGTCTCAGCTTCTCTGTCCTATGAGGAGGAGACAGTCCTGAGGCATGGTCCCTGTGGGATTTAATCCCATTTAATCAGCAGTAATTTACTCATGAGCATACCCTTTGTCAGATTTCTTGTCTTTCCCATCTCATGTTCCTCGCTTGTGATTTCTGGAATCACCTCTTAAATAAATCACCTGCACTCAAGGTCTTGTCTAAGAGTTTGTTTTTGAGGAAATTCAAGCCAAGACAGCCATGATGATGGTGATGATGGTGATGATGATGATGATGGTGATGATTATGATGGTAATGATGATGGTGATGGTGATAATGTCGATGTGATGATGGTGATGATGATGTGATGATGGTGATGGTGATGTGTTGATGATGGTGATGATGATAATGTTGATGGTGATGATGTTGATGACTATGATGGTGATGAGTGATGATGGTGATGATGATAATGATGGTGATGATGAATGATGATGATGATGGTGATGGTGATGATGGTGATGATGGTAATGATGATGAATGATGGTGATGATGATGGTGATGGTGTTGATGATGGTGATGGTGATGGATGAATGGAGGAATGATGGGGTTAGTAATGACGATAATGTTGGTGATCAAAGTGATGGTTATGGTGATGATGATGATGATGATGGTCAGGGTGATCGCCATAGACCGAATGCTTGACTAAAAGGCGAGGCCTTTGGGAGGTGCTTAGATCATGGGGCTGGAGCCCTCATGAATGGGATTGACCCCATACAGACACTCTGTACCCATTCGGCAATAACTGTCCCTTTCCTCCTGCATCCAGCTCCGGTAACGTTTAATCTACTTTCTGTCTTAGAATTTGCTTTCTCTAGTATATGTGCTGCGTAAGTGAGCGCAGAATTTGCCTATTCTAGATATTTCATGTAAGTAGAATCATATAATATTTGTCCTTTTGCGTTTGGCTCATTTCACTTAGCATAATGTCTTCAAGGTTCATCCATGTTGTAGTATGTATCAGTCCTTCATTTCTTTTTGTTTGTTTGTTTGAATAACATTCTATCATATATATAAGCCACATATTGTTTATTTATTCCTCTGCCGATGGACACTTGGGTTGTTCCCACCTTTTGGCTATTGTGAATAATGCTGCAGCGAACAGTTATATGCAAGTATCTGTTTGTGTCCCTGTTTTCAGTTCTTTTGGGTATATATTTAGGACTAGAATTGCTGGATCGGATGGTTATTTATGCTTAACTTTTTGAGGGACCGCCAAATAGTTTTCCATAGCGGCTGTACCCAATGACTTTTAAAATCGTAATTCATTACCCAGCGTTAGATCCCTTTATGCTTAAAATACCTAGAGTAGCATATTAGTCAGTATAAGCTGGGCCATGCTGCGATAACATTCCTCCCATTCTCAGTGGTGTGACACAACCAAGGTTTATTTTTTGCTTATGCACCAAGTGCATCATGGGTCAGTGGGAAGCTCTAGTCCATTGTTCACATTGTCTCTGGGACCCAGAATGATGGAGCAGCCACTGTCTAGTCACCCCAGCCAAGGGAAAATCTAACATACGGTCAAGTGTGTACTAGTTCTTAAAATGTCCACACATTACACTGCTCAAGGCAAGTCACATGAGCCTGCCAAACTTCAAATAGGCAGGGGCGTGTAACCCTACTGTGTGCCCAGAAAGAAGGGCCAGAATGTTGAGAATATCTGTAATGACTGTCACAAATGAGTTGTTTCCTGGCTCTGAAGTTCGAGCCACTCACTCTTTGCATCTCCTGTGAAATACACCCTTTTCGACTAGAATTTGGGCCTGCTTTCTCCTTGTATTCGTATAAGAGAACAGCATCACAGTTCCCCATCAGTGTCACAAGTAAAGAAAAAGTGGCCACAGTCCTCCCACCTATACCCTTTGCTCTGTGACTTTTAGTTCTACCTCTCAAGGGACAGAGTTGGTTCCCCCATTCCTTGAATTTGGCTGACCTTGACCAACAGAACGGGGCAGAAGTGGCCCTGTGTCGATTCTGAGCCTAGATCTCAAGAGTCCTTGTGTCTTCTCTTTGCTCCCTTGCAAGGTTCCCAGTGCCATTGGAACCTGCTGGAGGGTGAGAGACTGCACCGAGTACACCTAAGGCTGGCATCCAGCCAACTCTCAGAAACAGAGCCATTTATCCAGCCCACAGCTGACTGCGGTGCACGGAGGAGCTCACCCGAGACCCACAGAACCATCCAGCTGACCCAAGGACTTGTGATCAACAGCAAAAGGTATTGTTTTAAGCCATTACTATTTGGGGAGATTCGTTACTTAGCTGTCTTAGTCCATCTGGGCCGCTGTAACAAATGACCAGAGACTGGGCGGCTTCAACAACAGATGTTTATTTCTCATCGCTCTGGAGGCTGGCTAGGAAGTTCAAGATCAAGGGGTAGGCAGATTCCGTCTGGTGAAGGACCACTTCCCGGTTTGCAGACGGCCGTCTTCTTGCCGTGTCCTCACAAGAAGAAAGAGTGAGAGCTCTCTGGGGTCTCTTTTATAAGGGCACTAACCCCATCCATGAGGGCTCCACCCTCATGACCTAATCACCCCAGGGCCCCACCTCCTAATTCCATTACATCAAACATTAAGTTTTAACGTATGAATTTTTTGGGGAGGGGAGGGCGACGCAAACGTTCAGTATAGAACAATAGCAAGAGTCAGCCAATAGACCACATGTTGTTTCTTTTCTTAGTGTGACGGTAAAGGTCTCGAAACATTTTTACGCCTCGTCGTCGAGTCCTCTTTTCAGAACAATGTACGGAGCGGGAAACGTCTCTTGCTGGTGGTCGCCGTTTCCTGGGGAAGCCTGGGGCTCGGGACCGGGGGTGGCTGAAGAATTCACTTTCCTGCAGAGGCCAGGAGCAATGTAGGTACACGCTGCGGGAGCGCTTGGCACTGGATTTGATGGGGAACAAAGGGGGAGCGTTTCTCGGTGTCTGCTCTCTGTTCTTTGATGTCCTGAAATTCCTACTTCGCTGTGATAAAAATAACCAAAGCGTGGTTTTCGTCAAGAGTGAAGGGACGGCTGTAATTCTGGCAGCTCTCGAGTCAAATTGTCAGGCAGGGAGCACAGACGGGGACAGGAGGGAGGAACAGCAGAGAGGAGAGTGAGGTCGGGAGAGAGGTGGCATCTGAGCCAACGCCGAGCGATCGACGGGCTGTGGCCCAAACACAAGAGAGTAATGGAGGTGCAGAAGAGAGCCCGAGAGATGGCGGGACCCAGAAAGAGAGAGGAATGCAGGGACAGCAGTCCCGAGAGAGGTCGAACCCTTGGGAGGTTGAGAGAGAGGAAGACAGAAAGATGGAAAGACGGAGGAAGGGAAAGAGACAGAGATGGAGGTAGAAGGGGGAAGGGCAGGTGGGCGGTCCGGAGGGATGAGGCTGAGAGATAACGGAGTGACCTGGAAGCGTCTCGGGGGTAATCTTACAGTGAGGGACCGCAGGGTATGGAGGGCCCCCAGTAGGTGAAGGAGAGACACCGAGGCAGGGAGAGAAGCCAAATTGAGAGGCAACTGCCCTGAGAGACAGTGACCTAGTGGGTGACAGGCTGTGGTGGGGGGAGGGGAGCAGACGACACGAGAGAAGGAGGAAGGCGAGGCCGGATGATGGCGAGAGACCAAGAGAAGAGAGATGGAGGGAAGGACATGCCGAAGCCTGGGGCGACTGAAGGAGAGAGGAACTAAGAGGAGAGGGACCCAAATTCCGAGGGAAGGAAAAGAAGATGGCGCAGAGTTAGGCACCGAGAGTATCAAACTGAGAAATGGAAAAAAAATGGATCCGTGTTGTCAACTGGAGAAATGGAAAGAGGGCTGTCTAAGGAAATGAAGAAGAGGGAGAGACAGGAAGGGCGAGGCACAGCCAGACCCGTGGCTTTGGGAAATGGAGATGGAGCTAGAGATGGAGACCGAATGGACATGACGTCACCGGAAATCCACGAGGCGTAGAAACCGAGAAACAGCAAGACAGGTGTGTTGGGAGGTCCCCAAGACGACTCTCAGAAAGACTCATGCAACTCAGAAAAGCTGTTTTAATCACATTTATAGCCTCCTACAGTGGAAGGACAGAGATTATGATCGGCAAAGGGAAAAGGGGCCAAGCGTCCAGGAGAGACCAGGCACCAGCTTCCAGTTGTCTCTCCCAGTGGAGCCATGTGGACACTCATTTCTCCCAGCGACATCGTGGGACAGCACGCAAGGAATACTGCTACCCAGGCAGGCTCACCTGAGCCTTGGCATCTAGGGATTTTTTAGGGGGAGGGGAGGGGGTTAGTTATGTAGCATGGAGCCCCCAGGGACCTGTATGATGCTCTGTATGATGGAATGCAACGTAGCAGGAGAAAGGACTCGACCGCTGGTCCATGCAACGACACGGTGACCCCCCCAGAGCGTTATAATGAGCAAGAGAAGCCAGGCAAGAAAAATCTCCTCATAGTGGCTTGATGTCACGGATAAGAAATTCCGGAAAATGGAAACTATGCTGACGAAAAGCAAACCAGTGGCTTCCTGAGGATGAGGGTGGAGGGAGGGACCGATTACAAAGAAATTTCTGGGTGGCATGGAAATGCTTGCTAAGCCGACGGTGGTGAATGGTTTCGCAGATATATTTCATCCATCAATTATAACTCAGCGAAGCTGTAGAAAAACAGCACGTAGTCACTTTACGATGTACTCGCTGGGTTTTTCCAAGAGACTGACGAGGTGTCTTGCGTGGGTTTTGCGTCCCTACCTTTCCAGTCACCACAACCATCTCACAGTCATTTAAAAAGCTGGAGTGCGATATTTCTTGTTTAATTATAACATTCTGACAACCCGACGAATGCTCTTCCCTCATTTTACAGATAAGGAATGAAGTGTAGAGGAGGTGGGAAACTCGGCTAAGTTCACATACCACGGTTTCCCTAATGCAGAGACCTCTGTGAACTCTGAATTCTTTTTAGAAAATCGAGATACCGTTGACATACAACGTTATGTTAGCTTCAGATGTGCAACGTAACGATCGCATATTTGTGCGTATTGGGAAATGGTCGCACAGTAAGTCTAGTCGACATTCATCACCGTACATAGTTACAATTGTTTTCTTTTAAGGTCTTTCCTCTTAGCAACGTTCAAATATACAATATACTATTTCTAACTGTGGTCGCCACGCCGTGCTTGACATCTCCGTGAATTATTTATTTTATAACTGGAGGTTTGCACCTTTTGGCCACCTTCACGCATTTCGCCCACCTCTCCCCTCCACTTCTGGCAACCGCCGATCTGTTCTAAAGAATACGAAGCTGGTGTTTTTTTTGTTTGTTTGTTTGTTCGTTTTTTTAGATTCCACACGTAAGTGAGATCATACGGTATTCGTATTTCTCTGACTTATTCTCTTAACATAATACCCTCAAGATCTATCCAAGTTGTCTTAAATGGCAATATTTCCTTCTTTTTTATGGCTGAATAGTATTCCAGTGTGTGTGTGTGTGTGTGCGCACGCGCGCGTGCATATGTGCCACGTGTATCTTTATCATTCATCGTCGATGGACACTTAGGGTGCTTCCATATCTTGGTTACTGTAAATAATGCCACAAGGTATATGGGGGTGCATATATCTTTTTGAGTTCGTGTTTTGTTTTGTTTTGTTTTTCACATAACTACCGAGAAGTGGCATCTCTGGATCATAAGGGAGTTCTCCTTTTCATTTTTCAAGGAGCCTCCATACTGTTTCCATAGCGGCCGTATCGATTTATATATCCACCAACGGCGCACGAAGAGTTCCCTTTTCTCTACGTTCTCTCCATCGCGTGCGAGCTCATCTTTTTGATGACGGCCATCCTAACAGGTGTGAGGTGGTACCTCACTGTGGTTTTGATTTGCGTTTTTCTGATGACTGGTGATGTTAAACACCTTTTCATGTACCTATCGGCCATCTGTAAGTCTATTTTGGTAAAATGTCTGTCTATTCAGATCCTCCACTCACTTTTTAATGATCGGTTTTTTTTTTTTTTTGGCTCCAGTGTTGTATGAATGAAAACCTCCCATTCCATGGGTTGCCTTTTCATTTTGCTGATGGTTTCCTTTGGTGTGCAGTGTTATGGCGCGAACGATTCTGAGACCCACGGAGCCAATCGAGGTTAATTATGAGCCTTTATTAGCCGGCGGCGACTGACTCTCTACCACGCAGGGCTTAGAGGAGATCAGCCCCGAGCTTTCAGAGCAGGCAGCTGATAAAGCTTAAGGCCATATCCTGGTGGTCTCCTGAACAAGCCAGCAGATTACAGAAGTGGAAGTTGGCTGTTAGCATATCTTTGCCTGGAACAACACCCTTAATGAACAAGTAAATGGATTACAGAAGTAGACATTGGCCATCTTCATTTTCTATACAATATACTTCCTAAACCACACAAAAGCAAGTAGGACAAGTTCTGGTATCTAAAGATATTTCTTCCCTGTAGCTGATTTAGCTAGTTGGCTCGCTTGAAAATTTTCCACCCTTAACATGCAGGAGCTTTTTAGTTTGACTTAGTCCTACTTGTTTATTTTTGCTTTTATTCCCTTTGCTTTTGGTGTCAATTCACGCTTCTTATCGTTTTTAATTCTTTCCTCTCGCCTTCCATTGAGTGTATCGATTATTTTTCTGTACTGCTTCGAAAGTCTCTACGTAATCCCGTTAGTGATTTTCGAGGGGCCGTACTAATACTTAATTTTTTTCCCTTTCGATGTTTCAGTTATACCCAAATGTTCATCCTCCCCACAAAAGAGGCGAGAACCTAAGTGAGCATGCCTTCCCCTCCCTGCCCCCGCCCTCCGCCTACATCTTGCAACTCACATTTTCATACTTTTAGTTTTACATACGAATTGGAATAAGCATTTCTTTTTGTGGCCACTACTTTTTTTATTTTTCCCCTCGCTTTTTTTCCAACCACTTGTGGCTTCCTTCTGAATAATTAATTTCTCTTCTTGTTTGTCCTACGTTCTTTCAAAGAGTGTCTATGGGAGGTGAGTTTTCAGAGGTTTCTGATATCGCCCTCCTGTTAAATAATCTGTCATCTGGTTATTTTATTCCATATTTAGACTTGTAATCTGTTGACACATGGAGGCTGTTACCCCATTATCTCTTTGCATCTAGATTTGCTGTGGAGAAGTTGGATGGCAATCTGATCCTTATTCTTTTATAAGTAATCTCTCTCTCTTTTTTTCTTTTCTGTATGGATTTTTGTGACTTCCTTTTTTTTCATATTTTCAAATTTTGCTAATATTTATCTCATTTTGTTATTCTCCCTGGACCACCTACTGCATCTACCTTGCTCATCATGCAGTAAACATTTCAGTACTGAAATATCGTATCTTTAGTTCTTGGTTACTCTTCTTGGTTATTATTTATAATAATATGAGTTATAAAATTCTTAGTTAATATTTTCCACATAGTACTTCCCTATCTGCTTTCTCTTTTCTTCAGAGAGATTCTGTAGGCTAGGACTTTTATTTATATCATCCACATATCTTAATTTTTTTTCCTTAGAGTTTTTCTCCAGCCCTTATGGATGACTTTGGGGATCGTATTTCCAGCTCATTCATTTATTCCTTAGTTGGATCTACTCTGCCATTTCACACGCCGACCGAGTTCTTCACTTCAATAATTATATTCATATCCCTTATTTCCACTTAGGTTCTACTGCTTCGCATCCTCTTCTTGCTTTGAGTTTTCAATATCCTCCCTTATTTCTCTAAGGATATTTATTGTGCTTGTTTTACAGGCCTTATTATCTCCACTTCATTGGGTATAGCTTCCTCCCAGCCAGACTGAGACAGCCGAGCCTCCTGGGCACGCTGACAATTTTACACTTCAGGAAAGGTAACAATTCAGTGCTCCTTAAACCTCGCAGTTTCACATTATTTTTCTTGGAACGTTGACGGAGGGGTGAAGTGGAGAAACTGATGTCTATTCACCCAAAAAATATGGGCAGAATGAAAATTCCTGATTCTGGCCAGAGCAGAGACAATTTTCTGGTAAAAAACAAAAACAAAAACAAAAACAAAAACAAAACAAAACCCAAAAAATCCCAAAACACAACAACAACAAAACTGTCAAGGACCATCCGTGCGTAGTAGGTGCTGTGGGTGCTCCTCTCCCTCCTCTCCCTCACCCTGTCCCCGTCCCCGCCTCCCCAACCCTGCTCTCCTGCTTCAGGGGCTGGCTGGCACTTTCCAAGACATACGCAGCCTCCCAGCTCAGCACTCAGCTTTCTCCTCCGGGCTTTCTCTGACCTCACTCAGCTCACTTGGACTCCAGGTGTACCCCAAAGGGTGGGCAGGGGCAAGTTACTGTCCCCTGGGCAACCCACGCCCAAAGGGAGGCAGAAGCGAGGGGATCGATGCTCCAGCGCCCCCTGGCCGCAGCGAGAAGATTCTGAGGCGTATTCCCCCTGCCCAGCAGGATTGAGCCCCCCCGTCCCTCACAGCTGTTCCCCACGGACTAACACACCCTCCACTGGCTTTTCCCCTCCGACTCATTTTTTCCCTTCTTCCTTCATCTTCCCAAATTAACTACCATCACCCAAGACGTTATCTCAGAGTCTGCTTTTGGGGAAAGTCAGGCGACAAAATGTCACGCGTCTCTAGATCTCATTCTATTGTCAGTTCTCTCACGTATTTATTTATTTTTGTTTCCGCAGACTTTGTCCTCTTCTTGCGGGGCATAGGAAACAGTTTAAAATGAGAGGATTATATAAATTGCTTATTTCCAGGAAAAGATCTCGGGCTTCATTTTCAGCCGATTGCACATGTATGTACTCACGAGCAATCGTAACAGCAGAGAGAGACCCTAAAAATGGAGAAGGCTTAAAACACCCAAGCGGGGGACCACCATCCATGTGGTGAGGGCCGTACAGGAAGTTGAGACCAATTTCTCCCCGTGGTGCTCGAGGCCAGCGCTTCGTAGCCATTAAGATGCCTAGGAATCACCTGGCATCTTGTTAAAACACAGGTGATGATTCAGCAGGGTCAGGGGGGACCTGAGAGTCTCCACTTCTCACACCCCAGGAGATGCTGATGCTGGGGGTTGGGGATTGCACTTGGGATGGGGGGAGGCGAGGCCCCCAACCCAGCTAAATTTAGGGTCTTTAATATAAGAGGGTCTGCTGGTGGGAATGCAAATGGCACAGGCGCTTTGGAAAACTGTCACTGCGGTACGTTGAGTGGTGTCTCCCCCAAAGAGACATCCACCCAGGACCTGGGAAGGTGACCTCATTTAGAAAAAAAACGGTCTTTGCGGATGTAATTAAGTTAAGGACCTCGAGGTGAGGTCATCCTGAATTATCGAGGTGGGCCCTAAACCCAGGGGCAAGAGACAGGAGAGGAGACAGAGAGAGACCCAGAGGAGAAGGCCACGTGAAGACGGGAGGCAGAGACTAGAGCCACGCAGCCACGAGGCGTACCTGGGGCTTCCAGGAGCTGGAAGAGGCAAGGACAGATCCTGTCTCAGAGCCTTGGGATGGGGCATGGCCCTGCTCACGCCATGATTTCCAGCTTCCTGCCTCCGGTCCTCAGGGTGGTTTTAAGCAATCCCTCCCCTTCCCCCCCCACTTCCCCGTTTGTGGTCATTTGTTACCGTGGCTGCAGGAGGCTAATGGTCAGTTTCTTACAAACACACACTTAGCATTTCACCCGGCGATCTTACTCCCAGATGCTTTCTCTGGAAACTTAGGACCGCAGAAAACCCCGGGCCGAGAATGTTCACAGCGTGTTTTTTTTAGGAACTGCCCCAAACTGGAAACAACTCAGATGAATGTCTTTCAGCGGGCGAAGAGATGAACAGATGGTGACACATCCGGGCAGTGGGCTACTACTCAGCTGTTCAGAGGAACTCGTGACGCACACGGTGACACGCACGAAATGTAAACACATTTTGCTGAGCGAAGGAAGTCAGATCGAGAAGGCTGCGGACTGTGCGATTCCATTTCTAGGGCATTCTGGGAAAGGCAGCCCTGGCCATGGAGAAGAGATCAGTGGTTGCCAGGGGTTACGGGCGGGGGAGGGGCCGGCTGCAAAGTGGCAGCCGGAGGGAATTTTTTGGGGGTGAAGAAGCTGTTCTGGGTCTTGTTTGTGGGGATGGTGACACGACTTGAAGCTTCTTTTTTTAACTTTGTCAAGACCCATCGAACTGTAACACCACAAAGAGAGGATTTTCTTGTATGTAAGTTAGAATAAATTAGTAACAACTAATTTCTTAGTTGACATTTTAGAATCAGAGATGCTGTCTTCTTCACACACTTACATAATGAGAATTCGAAACTTGTGGAATTTTCAGAGTAATCATAATATAAGCTCCCATTCTGAATTCTGTCAGGGTTAACCCGTCTCACCTCAACCCGCTTTGGTCATGGTGAAGTTCTGGGAGTGGCACCTTGCACTTGGCCACCGCTCGGTGAGTGTTGGCTATTATCATTATTGCTGGTGGTAGTGTTTTCCCACAGCCTTTGAGAGGCTATCTGCCCGATGCGGCCTCTAGCTTTGTTCTCCAAGCCTCCCTTGGTGCTTGCTGACACCCTCTGGCTCTGAGGTTCAGCCGGTGACAGAAGCTCTGGTGAACTATACTGCTCCTGCCTGTCACCACATCCTGACTCGGAGGCTAGTGTGGCCACTGCAGAGGAGCCTCAGCATAGATGGGCATCTGGCCAGCTCTGGGTTTTTTGTGGCCGCAGGCAGGGTGGTGGCTTGTCACAGCGGCTTCTCTTTAAGATGTGCTGATGGCAGCCACCCACTCAGCCCAGTCCCTTTAGATGGAGGTCAGGCTTTGCATGGTGCTAGGGGACAGTGGATACAAAACACCACGTGTGCCATATGCCACTTGTCCTTTTCTGCTCCTTTCTATTGTGTAAATTTTAAGCCTCTCAGGTAAAATTTAAAAAAAAAACACAAAAACTTTTATTGACATGCATACAAAATACAGACAGAAAAATTCACAAATCATAAAAGTACAGCTTAACGAACTTCCAGAGCTGACCATCTCTGTGTCACCAACAACCGGATCAAGAAAAAGAATGTTTCCGGCCCCCAACCCCCACTCTGCCCCGATGCTCCAAGTTCCTACCCCTCACAAATAACCTATCCCGGGTCATAACACCCAAATCTAATTTCGTCTGCTCTTGAACTTCATATGAACAGAATTATTCGGCGAGTATGCTTTAGAGTCTGTCTGCTTTCTCTCAACAGAATGGCCTCGAGATTCAGCCATGTTTGTTGCAGGTACTAGTTTTTTTACCATCGGTTTTTCCCTTCTCCTTACTGCTACGTAGTACTCCATTACACGAATATGCCGTTTATTTACCCATTCTGCTGTTGATGGACTTGACTTTCGGTTGGTTTCCAGTTGTTGGTTATTATGAGTAAAGCTGCTGTGAACATTCTCGTATGTCCTTTTTCAAGATACATGCTTGCTTTCTGTTGGGTGAATGCTTAAGAGTGGGATCGCTGGGTCAGAAGTCAGGTGTGGATCTCATTGCTACACGTGGACGCCATCCGACGGTTTCCCTGTCGACCAAGAAAATCATTAGCTCTTTGCCGTGTGCTTATTGGCTATTTAGAGATCCTGGTTTATAAAGTGCCTGATCAGACCTGTGGCCCATTTTTTTTTTTTTCCATTGGGTTGTCTTTTTCTCATGATTCTTGAGAATTCTTTATAGAGTCTAGGTACACATTCTTTGCTAAAGATACGTAATGTATCTTCTCCCACTCTGTGGGTTGTCAGGTCTATCGGTTGTATTTTTTTTCTCTTAACGCTGACCGAAAGAATCCCATTTCAATCACTTTGAAACTGTAGATTTTTCTAACTACTGGTGAAGATGCATTTCAGCAAGATAAGAACAAAAGCTTTTCCCTCTTTCTCCACAATTGGAGGGAAGCAGACAATCATGAAAATGCCCCTGTAAATATAATTTCTAACCAAGGGATCTTACAAGACATCGAAACTGCAGATTTAGTTGTTATAGTCCTTGTAAGTAACTTTCCACTCCCGAAAAGTCTGTCATCGTGATGGGTCGTTGTGTAGTAAGAACCCGAACCTTGCTCACGGAGAGTTCTGGCCATCGTCCTCAGCCCCTGCGAGGCACCGAGCCCCCAGAGTGTCCTGTCTGATAATAGTGTTTTTGTTTGCCTGGGGGCCTTGGGCCACTCCTGGTAGTCTAATGGCTTGGCTTAGGGGAGGGCTTTGGGTCATGTGGTATCAGCCTGACCTCTGAAGGGGCTGGAGACCAAGATCAAGATGAGCCACACTGGTGACCAAGCAGGTCTATGTGACCAAGTGCCAGCGGAGACCCACCACAGCTTCCTGGGCGAGCTTCCCGGTTGACGATGCTTCACACGTTGTCACACGTTGTTTCTGAGGGAGCACTGCCCATGACCTCTCTGGGAGAGGGCACCTGGAAGCTACGGGGACAGAACCCTCCTGGATGTTTCCACGTGCATCCCTTCCTTTGGCCGATTTTTGATGTAATAAACCGACCACGAGCATAAACGGCTTTCAGAGAGTTTGGGGAGTCCTAGCAAATCATCAAACCTGAGCGTGGTCTTGGGGACCCTCAAACTTGCAGTTGCTGTCAAAATGAAGATGGCCTTGGAACCGTTCAAATTTTCAGTTGGTGTGAGAAGCGAGGGTGGGCCGTTCCTGTGTTTTACAGTTGTCTGTTTTAATATCATTATTCGAATTGACACCCCTGTTTTCTGCGAAATGTGTGAATTTTCTTTAGTAAACCAGAAGAAAGTCATTAGCACATCCTCCTTCCCTCACACATGTTCCTCTGCTAGGTTTCTTATTTAAACAATAATAAATAAGATCGTCTTATTTCAATTAAAGCTACCCTTCCTGATGCTGTTTGTGTGTGACTTTTAGTTGTCCTCTAGAGTGCATTTTCCCATTCGTTCACTGGAATAAAATTTCAACAGGACACAGGAACAGCCAGCTCAAGACTAAGTTTTCCCGCCTCCCTTGCAGCTAGGCCCACCCGGTGATTACGTCTCAGCCCATGGGCTGTGAGTGAGAAACAAATTGTGCCACTTCTGAGTCTTGCCCTTGAAAGAGTAGGCATCTTCACTCCTGACTCCTTTCCCCCTTCCCTATTGGGATATGGTGAGAGCTCCAATAGCCCCCTTGGACCCCAAAGTAGAAGCCATGAGTTGCACATGGTATGTGAGACACGATTGAACTTAAAGGTAACACTCAGAGATGGCTCTCCTTGTCAGATCCTGTGTGTGTCCTGCCATGGGGCTCCAACCACCTGGAAAGGGCACTTCTTTCTAATTCACACAAAGGCTCTGGCTGGGATAATGGTGGCTTCAGAGTGGTATCGTCCTATGAACATATAATGTGAGCCACAGATGCAATCTTCATAGGTCCTCTATGAATCTTCATAGGTCTTTTCTAGTGGCCACATTAAAAAGGTAAAAAGAAACAGGTGAAATAATAAGAGTAACATATTTAATAAAACTATCGTCATTTACTAGATTAACACCAATGATATTCATGATGTATTAACCTATTATCCTCATAGTAATGTTAATATATATTTATATTGTCACATACCATGATCTTTTCATATGTAATAATAATATAATTAATAATATATTTTGCTTAACCCAGTTCATCCCAAATATTTTAACGTATAATACAACATAAAAGTCATTGAGATCTTTTACACTTTTTTTTTTTTCCGCAGTCAGTCTTTGCAATCTGATTGTACTCATGGCCCATCTCAATCTGGACTCACCATATTTCTTTTAATTAATTGATTAATTAATGAAAAGATTTTTATTAAAATAGAGCTAACATACAGTATTAGTTTCAGGCATACACGATAGTTACTTGACATTTAGATCCCTGGGGAAGCGATCGCTAAGTCTGGCACCCACGTGGCCCCGTACAGCTATTACAACATTGTTGGCTCTGTTCCCTGCACTGTCCTTTACATCCAGGTGACTATTTCGTAACTACCAATTCAACCTTCTTAAACCCTTCACCCTTTCCGCCCGGCCCCCAACCCCTCTTTCATCTGGCAACCACTAGCTCGTTCCCTGCATCCAGGAGCCTGTTTCTGTTTTTGTTTGTTCGTTTATCTTGGGACTCGCCACGTTTCAGTTAGTAGCCACGTGCGGCTGGTGGCTGCTGTTTTGGACAGCACGAGGTCTGGGCTTTGAAGGATGACACCTTCAAAGGCTACGATTCCATTTCTAGAGAGTTATCTGCCACCACTACCGGTACAGCGGCACCAGGGTGTGTATTCGAGGGGGCTCATTGTGACAGGGACAAACATAGTGGAAACCACCTAAAATACCACGAATAGGGAAGTGATTAAATAAACAATGAACGATTGATTTATTATGCTGCTAAGATGAAATAAGGTGTTTTCAAATATTTACGAAAGCATTATTCTGAAAAAAAGAAAAAGTAGTGATAGAATGACATTATTGGGACAACTGGTGAAATTTGAATGAGGGTCACGGATTACATAATGGCGATGTGTCAATATCACATTTCCTTATTTCAAAATCGCCCTGCAGTTATGACAGAAAGCCTTGTGCTTAAGAGAGACACGCTGAAGAATTTAGGGCAAAGAAGCATGATGTTTCCACTTTACTCTCAAAAGATTTGGAGGGGGTGGGAAATGCAAATAGATATATAGATATGGATATGTAGCTATATAGATAGAGACCTCCTGTATTAGTTTTCTGGGGCTTGCTGACCCCACAGTTGTGTTAGCCAGTTCCTTAAAAGGAATCTCTCTCCCTCTCTCTATCTCCTGCTGGTTCTGTTTCACTGGAGACCCCTGACTGATACCAGTCTCACCCTAAGTACGTAGTGGGAGCATACTGAAGACACAGGGCAGATGCCACCGAGACATACTTTAGGCCTTTACTCTCTTTGTCATTTCCCTTTAAGTTTGAAATTACATCAAGAGAAAAAGTTGCAAAAAAAGTTATTCCGAGAAGGGGGTCATAACTTCATCAAAGGTCTAGGGCAGAGAAAATATTAAGAACCCACGACTTAGGGCGCTACGCAACTTTGGTTTCAAATCCTAAAATACGGAGAGATGAGGTCTGGCCTCTTGAGTTTCCCCGAAAGCAAACGCCCCCTTGAGGTCATGGTCAGTATAACAACACGGCATTCTTACCAGCGCCAAATGCCCACAAATTGACCTTGGAAACTCTTGCTGACTCTCCTCTAGAGCCCACAGAGAGGGCCTGGCCCTGCTGACCTCTTCATTTTGAACTTCAGGTCTTCAGAACTACGAGAGGATTGATTTCCATTGTTTCCATTGAGTGACGGAGACCACACTCAAGGCTTCGCTGAGTGGTGCTAAAGCTTGCTGAACATCGTGCGCCTGCGTGTCCTCGGACGCAAGTACCACGTTTTAAAAAGCCTGGGCGAATACACTCCAAACTGCTCATAGGAGCTTCAGGTTTTGTTTTGTTTCGTTTTGTTGGAAGGAGTGCATTTCTGGAGTGTTCGAATGTTCGCAGTGTGCACAGATCCGTCCTGCAATGAAAAGAAAGCTGGATCTTTGCAAATTGAACGTTGCCGTAGGAAAATAACGCTTTGTGGAGGAAAGGCGTGGGCGGCAGGTCGCAGAGTTGCAGAAGAGCATGGGAAGGATGAACCCGCAGGTGTACCCATCATCAAAATCATGTTCATTTGGATGGGCTGAAGACCGGTTCCCACCGATGTCCACATCCTGATTCTTGGGAGCTGTGGTGTGACCTCATACAGCAAAAAGGACTTGGCAGATAAGTCACGGACCTTGCAATGGGAGATGATCCTGGCTTAGCCAGGGAGGGGCCTAAATGTAATCACAAGGGTCTTCATGTGAGGGAGGCCGAGGGAGATTTGAGACACATAGCAGGTGAGGAGGCCTATGACCCTAGTAGAGGCAGAGGTGGGAGGGATGACCGCCAGCCAAGGAATACTGGCGGTCACCAGTCACTGGAGGAGACAGGGGACAGACTCTCCTCTAGAGCCCACAGAGAGGGCCTGGCCCTGCTGACCTCTTGATTTTGAACTTCAGGTCTTCAGAACTACGAGAGGATTGATTTCCATTGTTTTGAGCCACTCAGCTTGTGGCAGTTTTTTACGGCAGCAAAAGAACACTAATCTAGACTCCTTCCTCAACCCAGGCTCCAGCACGTTTCTATGAGAACCCAGGATGAGGCTGGAAAGGGTGGCTGCGGCTCAGGTCTGTGTGTGTGTGTGTGTGTGTGTGTCAACTTCAAAGCCCCAGGGAGCAAGGCTGCCGGGTCCCCGAGCGCTGGGTCACCTCCACACACCTGCTTTGCCTCTCTGAGCCTCCAAGCAGTCCGGTTGGGAGGCTGGGGGTCTCCATCCCGTGTTCCCAGGACCCCAGGGGAATTCAAGCCAATTGGACCCCTGAGCTTTGCCAGAGCTGCAGCTGCCTGGGGCTCTCGAAGGCAAGAGAGAGATGGTCTCGAATGGGGAAACCAAAGCCCACAGCGGAGCCAGGTCCAGATCGGGGTACGGGGTCCCTTTGATCCGGCTCCCTCCCTCCTTGGACCGGGAGGGAACGTCCTCCTCCTCCTCCTCCTCCTCAGTTTTCTGAGCCTTGACTCCCTTCTCTGCCCCACAGAAGTGGCCTCAGCCGGGATGCCCTGTGTGCAGACCAATGAGAACCTTGGAGGAGAAGGAGGGTCATTTCCTCTCCGCTCTCTGCACCTCCCTCGGGGCTTTAAAAACCACAGCCCTCAGGCGGGAGAGACCTTCGGTCAGCAGGGACTCCGAGACCTAAACATGGTGAGTCTGGAAGGGCCAGGGCAGGAACCCTCCACCCTCGCCCTCTCCTCTCTGGGCTCCCAGCTCTCTCCCCACCTCTCCCCTTCCCTCTCTTTCCTCCTCCCCCTTGTCCTCCATCTCCTCCCTTCCCCTCTCTCCCTCATCTCGGATTGTCCCCATCCTGGGCTGGGATGCAGCTAGGGAGTAAGTTTGGCAAGAGGTCGTTGAGGCGCCCCTGCCAAGTCCTGGGCTGGCACCCAAAAGTTCCTGAGGGCAGGAAATTCAAACGTTGGGTCAAGCAGAAGGACTTATTCCTCGGGTGGGGAAAGGCCTTCTGGGCAGCAGGGGTGGCATGAGCAAAAGCAGGGAGGCCGGGAAGAGCTGGTTTGGGAGAACAGCCAGGTTACTCACCGGCACGGTCAGGCGTTTTGAACTGGAGACCGAGGCAGCAGTGGAGATGGTCCCGGTCTTGCGGTGGTTGGTGGCAGAACCAGGCCGTCCCCTGGGCTCCGTGAGTGTCAGAGGGAGGGCGTGTCCAGGCTACGTGGGGACCTGTGGCCCCCACCCCCACCCCCACCCCCGCCCATCTGAGCGAGTCGGGGCTGAGAGTTAGCACCTGCCCACTGTGATTGGAAAGTCTCGGCTTCATCCAGTGGGGAGGGGAGCCGGGAGGATGGGTTGGCTGCCCTGGGGAGGGATCTGGTGTCGCTTTGTTGCCCTCACCCCACTCTGAGACCCGGCTTGGCTCAACAGGACTTCAGAATAAGGTTTGCCTTTACCTTGGCTTTTTTTCCTTTTTAAGAAATAGTCCCAAATACCAAAGGGTATTCAGCGAGAAGTCACTCTCCCTGCCCTCCCCAGGGTTTCAGGGCCTTGGTCACTGCCCCCCGGAGGCAACGGTGGGCACCAGTTCCTGGTGGATCCTTCCAGAAACAGCTCACAGGTACTCAAGGACGATACATAAGGAAGGAAAGAGTAACTAGTTTGATGTAGGGGTCGAAGGAAAACGAGGTTCAAATTCCACCTCTCCTTTCAGACGAGGATACTAATCCAACAGAATCCGAACCTATTTCACAGTGCGAACGACAATCAGTGCAGTAAGCGTGGCTATTAAATTAGGGTCCAGAGGTGACTGGGGAAGTGGATTCTGTGTACGTCTCTGTCTCCCGCCTCCGTCCTCAGAGCCGCCTGCGGTTCCCAAAGCTGCACCGTAAACAGCCTGGAGCCACAGCAGTGGACGCATGTGGACCTCACCTCCTGCATCTGCTCGAGGTTCCTGCCTCCTTCCCCGGCCTGTGAACCTGGCCGGCCACGCTTCCTCTGCAGGGAAGAATGCTGCTTGTGGTTTTTGCCTTTAGGAACCTGCCTTTCTTTGCTCTTTCCTGAGGCTGGTTCGAGTGGCTTCCTAAATCTGTGTTTCTGGGGCGGCCAGTCTTTTCGCTCAAATAAATGCTTTCTATTCTTTATGACAGCCCAGACCTCCTTCGGAGCGTTGATAAATGAGATAATACGTGGAAAGGGAATAAAACAGCGTGTGGCGTCCGGCTGGTACTCAGCGCAGGTGACTAGCTGTCCTTCCTCCCAGCCGTTGCGAACAGAAGCATGTTTCACACGTTATCTTGCATCTTGCTTTTTTTTGTTTGTTTGTTTGTTTCCTGTGACTGTCATATGTTAGTAACCAGCATTTATTGAGCGCCTGATGCATGCCAGGCGCTGCGCCTTGCGCTTCACGCTTACTCATTCCGTCTTAAACAACCGATCAGAAAGGTACTGTCATCTTCCCGTGTATTTCAGAGCGGCCGTTAATTTTCGATCAGCTGTATGATACGCCAGGGGCAGGTTCCACCCCCTGTCCATGGAGACTCAGGCGGTTTCTAATATTCTATCTTTAAAGTTCCATCTTCGGACTGACGTCTGGGTTCCTAGAACTGCAAATGCTAAATCCAAGGCATCAGCATTTTTTTTAAATTTTTTTTTTTTTTTAGCAGATATTGCCAAATGTACTAACTCACACTTCCCATCTACGGCACACAGAGTGTCTGTCTGTCTGTCTACGCCCGCGTCTGCACGGTGATAGCCAATGTTTTTTGTTTGTCTGTTTGTTCTTTGTCTCGCCAAACCGAGATGCAGTTTTTCGCATCCTCAAGCCTCTGGAGGCTTGTCTCTCGCGTGTGGTTTTTATTTTATTTTATTTTTATATTTTAGAATTTAAATGTTTTCCATCGAATTTATTATTATTATTATTATTATTGTTATTATTTATGATGACATTGGTTAAGGAAATCCAGTAAGTTTCAGCTGTATATTTTAACAGTAAGGCATATATATATTTACACTGTGGGTTCACTTCCCATAGTTAGATTTCTTTCTGGCACCACATATTTGACCCCCTTTCCTTGCTTCACTCTCTCCTCCCTACCCTCTGGTAACTACTATAGTCCATGTCCATGAATCTCTGTTTGTCCTGTTCATTTGTTGCTTTTAGGTTTATATCCCACATATAAGTGATATCATATGGTTTTCAGCTTTTTCTGTCTGGCTTATTTCACTTAGCATGATTATCTCGAGGTTCATCCATGTTGTTGCAAATGGCAGTATCTCATCTCTTCTTATGGCTCAGTAATGTTCCGTTGTCTATACGTACCACAGCTTCTTTAGCCGATCATCTATCGTAGGACACTTCGGTTGCTTCCATGTCTCGGCCACCGTGAATAACGCTGCTATGAACGTCTGTGCGCAGATATCTTTTTGGATATGGGTTTTCAAGGCTTTGGAGTAAATACCCAGTAGAGGGATTGCATGTGGTTTTTAAAATAAGAGCGTCTGTGCATCTTAACACTTAGGGGTTTCGGGTCACAGGCGTTGCGCACATGTAGGAGAATCAATGAGTCACGGTGCCGACCACCACCCTCGTATCCCGTGTCTCAGAGGACATGAGCTGCCGTGGCTCCCCGTGGTTCCGTGGCGGCCTCCTGACAGAGGTCGTGTCTCTGCAGCGCCAGGGAGGGTGGGCATCCAGGGAAGAAAGCGGACCTTGCCTCCCGTGCGCTCCTGGCTCCAACGGAAATGCGGGTCTGTCACTTCCTCTGCGATGGCGGCTGGGGTGAGGGGACACTTGGCAGGACTTTCCCCGATGATGGCACGGTGGGGAGGGACGGGGGCGGGGCCTTGCACCAGCTGCACAGCAGTCCGGCAGTCCATCAGTCCATCAGTCCGTCCACGGCCAAGTCCTGCCTCTTCTCGCTTCTGTTCCCCCAACCATCACCCTCAACCCGAGCCCCGACTTCACTGGCCTGGATCCCTGCTCCCGCCTCCTCTCCGGTCCCCCGGCCGCTGGCCTAGTTGCACCTCCTCACAGCAGCCAGAGGGCTTTTTCTAAACCTAACCGCTAACCCCGGCCCTCTGCAGCTCAGACAGCGCACATGGCTCCCCATCACCCCGGGGCAAAACGCGACGTCCTTAACGCGGCATCTGTGGACCCTCCGGCCTCATCGTCTTGGCCACGTATCTTTCATTTCCCGGGGTGTGCAGCAGCCTCTGCCTCCTCCTCCTCCTCCTCCTCCTGCCGGAGATGCAGGGCCCCCGCCCCCACCGCCCTGCCCGCCAGGCCTTGGACAGGTCTCTCTGTCACCTCGCTTTTCTCATCTGTGACACAGGCGATCCGACAGCAACAACCCGCACCGGGCCGTTCTGTGCCTTGGCTGAGATGACACGTGAAAAGGAGCTCAGGGCAGAGCTGGCCGTTGCGGTCGCCGTGCTCGTTCGCGGCACCGTGCCTTCCCCTTCCTCCTGTTCTCCGGGCCCTGCTTGTCCCCTCGCGGCCACCACCCCCAGGCAAGCCCCCACTGTTGCTCCATCTCACGATTCCAGTCTCCTCTTCTGCGCTAGGAGCCCTTTCTCCACCCAACACACAGGGCTCTTAAAATGGGGACCATAATAGCACCCTGCCCTTCAGGACATTGCGACAGTAGATACCGTCATTAATTAATTAATTAACGAGCACACCTAGAAAGTGCTTAGACCGGTGCCTGGCATTCGGGGATCCCTCAGCACCACCCCCAGACTCTCTGAGACGGTCGCGACTCGACACACGTGTGATTGAAATTTACACGAGATGACACAAAATTAAACGTGCAGTTCCTCGGGCGCATCGACCGCATTCCGCGTGCGTCGCGGCCCTGGGTGGCTGGCGGCTGCCGTCCCAGACACCACCCAAGAGGGTTCCCGTCAGAGCCAGAAAATTCTATAGGCTGGTTTCCAGGGACCTTCTCCTGCCCCCACCAGCTGGCCCATCATTGAATACTCCAGCTCTCATCGCCCGGGATTAGTTCCCGTCCCTTGCAGACAGACTGTCCCCTCTCGGAGGACAGGTGTCGAGAACCAGTAAATATTTGTGCGATGAAGAAATTTTCTGAGGGTCTTCCTAGACTCCTGGAATTCTAGAGCCATGAACCCTTTTGTATATTTTACATAACACCTATTTTTTTGGAGGGCGGGGCGGGCTGTGCACTCACTGGTAGGGTTCTCTACATAAGACATAAGAAGGACGAAACACACATGGTGACAAGTTTTCTTCCGATGCCTGCTCCAGCCCCCTGCTTCCCCTCCCCCGGGCATCTGCTGTTATAAGTGTTCTCTGTCTGCTTCTGGAGCTGGACCGTCCACACACACATACACACACACACACACACACACACACACACAGGAATGGACGGGATAGTGACAGAGAGAAGGAGGGAGAGAGAGGAAGGGGGAGGGAGGTAGGAAAGATGGGAGGTTGGAGAGAGACAGGGAGAGGGAAGGGGAGAGCGAGAGCGAGAGAGAGAGAGAGAGAGAGAGAGAGAGTGTTTCTCCTTTTGTTGGTAGATTTTTCCAGTCCTTGCTTTTTCTATTTCTCCTAGATCTTGGAGCCCTTCCGCGTCAGTGCATAAACTTCCTTCCTTTCTTTTTTTTTTAATTAAAATTATTGAAGCGACATCGGTGAATCAAATCAAATAGGTTTCAGTGTACGATTCAATACCATGTCATCTGTACATCGTATTGTGTGTTCACTACCCAAAGTTAAGTTTCCTTCTGCCACCCAATATTTGATCCCCTTTCCCCCCTCCCCGTCTCCCCTCTGCTAACCACTAGTCTACTGTCCACATCCGTGAGTCTCTGTTTGTCATGTTCGTTTGGTACTTTTAGGCTTATATTCCACTTATGAGTGAAATCGTGTGGTTCTCAGCTTTTCCCGTCTGCCTTATTTCGCTTAGCGTGATAATCTCAAGATCCATCCGTGTTGTCGCAAATGGCAGTGTTCCATCTTTGAGTAATATTCCATCGTATACCTGTGCCATATCTTCCTTATCCAATCATCCATGGATGAACACTTTGGTTGCTTCCATGTCTCGGCCACCGTGAATAATGCTGCTGTGAACATCAGGGTGCATATATCTTTGCGGAGAAATGTTTTCAAGTTTCTTTTTTTGGGTAAATACCCCAAGGTAGGATTGCTGGGTCATATGGTAATTCCATGCCTGGTTTCCTGAGGAACCTTCTCCATACTGTGTTCCATAACGGCTGTAGCAATTTCCAATTTCCGTGGCCACCAACAGTGTAGGAGGGTTCTTTTCCCCCAAATACTCTCCCATCCTTGTTGTTATTTGTCCTGTTGATGACGGCCATAGGTTCTCTGCCCGTTTTTAAATTGGATCATTTGTCTTTTTATTGTCGAGATGCCTCGTTCTTTTTGACGGCTGCATTATATTCTGTTGCCTGGATGTGCCCTCATTAATTTAGCCAGTCCTCTCTAGCTGGACGCTTCAGTTATGCCCGGTCTCTGGCGATGCCGTAATGGCCAAACTTTCGTGCCATTTGCAAGGGCCCAGGTGGAAGTCACTGAGTGTTGGTCTTAGCATCTTTTCTCTGCGTTCGTGAGAGGAAATGACCAAATGAGCTCATGTCAGGATGGGTTTTTTGTCAGCTGATGAGATGAGGAGCCACAAGTACACAAGAGCGGGGGTCGAGGGGTGGGGGCGTTGTTCCTTTTTTGAGAATCTGACTCATTCCGCAACCAAGGATGGCAGAGGCTTGTGAAACCAGCAGAGGAAAAGTTAGCCTCATGTAGCACATCCGAGGCGGACATTCGAAATATTTAACAACCCGCAGAGCCCCCCTGAGCAGGGTCTGAGGCCTCCTGCTGTGTCCGGCATTGACCCTTTGGCAACTAGAGGGTGGCGACCTGGGGGGAGAGGGTCTTGGAGTAGAAAAAGGGAAGCCGGGGTGCTGGTGGGGAGCACGGCAGAGGTAGATAGCTCTGGGCAGAGGCCACTGACCGATAGAATACTTCGACAACTTTAGCTTTCGATTCTGAAATCTTTTCACATTCGATGCAAAGAAGTCCCTTTTACTCTTTGCCCAGATTCTCCGATTTTGCTCGCTCTGTCATCGATCATCTTTATGCCAAACCGTTTGAGAGCGACTTGCAGGCATTACGCCCCATTTTTTCTAAATACCCCAGGCTCTGTTTCTCAAGAGCGAGAACGTCCCCCCTCACAAGTGCACGTGGTTATCCACTTCAGGGAATTCAGCTTTCGGTGCGGTGCCCCCGTGTCGTCCACAGACCTGCTCATCTGTCCGACCGATGCCCCGTGGAGCGAATGCGCTTGTCCTGCTCCGGGCTCCGGTCCGTGGCATCACGTGGCATTTGGTGGCCCTGGCTCTTTAGTCCCTATTCACCTGGAAGAGTCCCTTCCTTGTCTTTATGACACTGGCATTTCTTTTGAATTGAGTAAAAGCCACATGATATGTAATTCACCATTTTAAAGTATGCGCTTCAGTGGCATCTAGGAGTTTCACCATATTGTGCAACCACCACCTCTAACTAGTTCCAGAATATTTTCTAAAGAAAAGCCCGTACTCATGTAGCGGCCACTCCCTATTGCCCCTCCCCCGGCCCCTGGTGACCACTAGCCCACCCCATCTCTATGGATTTGCCTGTTCTGGATATTTCCTGGAATCCTACAATATGTGACCTTCTGTGTCTGACTTCTTTCACTCGGCATAATGTTTTCCTGCCTTATCCGCGTTGTGTCTTGTATCAGCACTTCATTCCTTTTTTATGGCTGAATAATATTCCACTGCACGGATACGCTCTATCCTGCTTGTCCGCTTACCAGCCGATGCTGACATCCTCCTTTGAATAATTTGACCACTGGTGTGGCTCTAATGGCAAGGACCCCCAACCATCAGTCTGGCCAACCTTCGGGCCAAGTAAAGGGTCTAGAAAGAAAAGGTTCGTTCAGAGAAAGATCTCAGCTCTTCAGTGATCATAATATTGATAAATGATAACAGCCCTGGCTGGCATTTCTTGTCCTCTTACTGTATGCCAGGCACTTTGCTGGGTGCTTGAACATTTTTATCTTATTTAGTCCGTGAGGTGGGTGTTTCAAATTTTTTTTTTTATTTTAATTTTTTAGGTGAGGCAACCCTTGGTTGACCTCGCAGATTGCAAGGACCTTGTCAGCTTACAATCCCTTATTTTTTTTTTTTTGACGCCTACGGCACCTGGTCTTCCTAAGAGGTCTCCCATTCAAGTACTAACCAGGCCCCACCCTGCTTAGCTTCTGAGATCAGATGGAATGGGGCTCGTTCAGGGTGGCATGGCTGCAGACAGGACGTGGGTGTTTCAGTGGATATAAACTGCCACCCACAAATTCAGGTGCACTGAAAATCCAGCCCTGAATATTTCTGTGATGATGATTTCTCTTTTTCTCTGTCTCTTTTGTCACCTGGCTTGGTGACAAAGTGGCCTTCAGGGATGGGCTAGCTCCAAGGGCCACAGAGCTCTCCCCTGAAGTTGCCTTACCTCAGCCATGATCACTCCTTGGAGACGGTCGGGGTGTCCTGCCTGGGTTCGCGTCCCCCCACAATGTCGTGCCTGAGTTATGAGGCCCTCCTAAGCCACTGCCTTCTCTGGGCGGTCACTCCCAGGCAGGCTGCGGAGCGGCCTCAGTGGGCGGGAGGCAGCAAAGCCAGTTGATGGGGCGGTGGTGGCAGGTGGTGGCAGGGGGGTCACTCTCCAGTGACGTTCAAAACATCTGACATTAAAAACGTCTCACGAGCCGCGTGTCGGGGATGCTGACCCATCAGAATGGACAGTGACCACGGTGCCACAGCAGTCCAGGCTTCCGCCATTCGTTCGGTTGCTGGGCCACGGGGGAGCTGAGGGACTTCCGGGGGAACCGGCCCTCGGCTCTCAGTGGTCCCCGATTTCCCTGGGGAAAGCTGAGGCTTACAGAAGCAGGGCAATGGGCTCAAAGGCACCTAGCTCTGAGGGCTCCTTGGCACCTGTCTGTGAACTCAGCGCCCCCTCCACTTCTCTGATCCCACCAGAACACCACGGGAACCACTGAGAACTATGACTACTACAGCGTGGACCCCAGCATACCAGTGGACGGCTCGTCCAACATCCTGCGCGTGCCGGACATCATCGCTCTCATCATCTTCGTGTTTGTCTTTCTGGTGGGAGTGCCGGGCAACGCCCTGGTGGTCTGGGTGACGAAGTCTGAGGCCGGACGAACCATCAATGCCATCTGGTTTCTCAACCTGGCGGTGGCCGACCTCCTCTCCTGCCTGGCACTGCCCACCTTGTTCGTGTCCATCATCTACGACAATCATTGGTTCCTTGGTGACGCGGCCTGCCGCATCCTCCCCTCTCTCATCCTGCTCAACATGTACGCCAGCATCTTGCTTCTGGCCACCATCAGCGCCGACCGCTTTCTGCTGGTGTTTAATCCCATCTGGTGCCAGAACTACAGAGGGGCCTACTTGGCCTGGATAGCCTGCGGTGTGGCCTGGGTCTCGGCCCTGCTGCTCATCATACCGTCCTTCATGTTTCGTAGGGAGTACCATCATCACTTCCCAAGCAAGACGATCTGTGTCGTTGACTATGGCGGAGACAATACCCATACAGAGAGGACCGTAGCTGCGCTGCGGCTGGTTCTGGGCTATCTGTGGCCGCTGGTCACGCTCACGATCTGCTACACCTTCCTTCTGATCCGGGCTTGGAGCCGCAGTGCCACACGCTCCACCAAGACGCTCAAGGTGGTGGTGGCTGTGGTGGCCAGCTTCTTTGTCTTCTGGCTGCCCTACCAGGTGACAGGGTTATTGATAGCCTTCTTCTCCAAAACACACCCCAGCTTCCGCACCTTGACCCGCCTGGACAACCTGTGGGTCTCCATTGCGTACATCAACTGCTGTATCAACCCCATCATCTACGTGGCCGCCGCCCAGGGCTTCCACTCCCGCCTCCTCAAGTCCCTCCCCGCCGGGATCCGGAACGTGTTGACCGAGGAGACCGCGCTCAGGGACACCAAGTCCAGCACGCTCTCCACGGCAGACACCCTGGCCCAGAAGGACCAGGCGGTGTGAGGAGGGCTCCCCCGGGGCCACCGTCTGCCCGCGCCTCCGACCTTCCCTGGGTCCATTTTTTTTTTTTTTTTTTTTGCTTATTTCCACTCCGCCCTGAGTGAGCTCATGCTGTGTTGGTTCTTCCTCTTCTGGGTGAACTCGCTTCGTAACCTTTCTCATTTCCAAGGTCAACACCTCCTTCCAGGGACGCCCAACCTTCCTTTTCATCCAAGGACTTTGAAACAAACAAATAAACAGAAACCAAGGCACTCGGAGTATCCCCCAGACCGCGACATGTGTGCGGGGCAGAGTGGGAATGTAGGAAAAGGATACGTTAGAGACAAGCGGAAACATCTTAACTTTTAACACAGACAAGTAGAAACATCTTAACCTTTCGAAGAAGAGTTATGTTTTTATGTTCCAGAGACTTGGGGGAAAAAAACGGCCAGGGCATCCTGACAATTATTCTGGTTTAGGACAGAGCAAAAGTTCGCAGACTGCTAAGCTTTTGTAAGTGAGTTGACTTCAAGAAAAACAGTAAGTTAAAATGTTACTGAAATAAGTTGTTTAAAGCGTTTTAAGTGAAAGGATTGGATGCGGTTCCAAGAAGTGGGAGGAAGGCGTTTCAAAGATGGAGGGCGGGACCTGTTGGTAGGCTACCTCCAGGAGGTGGGGTCATAGAGGAATTTGACTTCTTATTTTGGAAACTACTGTTTGTTCTGCACTTAACAAATAATCAAACTTGGTATTTGGACGTCGTCGTTGACTTGCCTGCGGTTGTAACAGCACAGAGGGGTCTGTGTCCCTTTTGACCTATTTCCCTCAATAGAAAAACATGTTGTAAGACAGCATTGCACAGTCACAAGCAGGATGTTGATATTGATACAGTCCAGGAACAGGACACTTTCAACACCAGCAGGGTGTGACCCGCCCCCTCCAGAGAGCTCCCCCCACTTCACTCCACTTCCTCAGCCTGTTCCGAGCCCACTGGCAAGCATGGACCTACTCTTCCCCTCCACGATGTTGCCCTTTCGAGAATGCCAGAGCAGGGGAATCATGTAACTCTTGACTTTTTAAAAAGCTAGTGCGCATCACTCGAATAATGAAAATAAAAACAAATGTCGAAATGTTGTCGTGTACGATTGACTTTAAAACCCTTTTGCTTAGTGTTTTGTGTGTGAGTGCGTATGTGTGTGGATTGGATAGAAATATTGTACAGGCCAGCGCTGTCCAACGGGAATGCGATGTGAGTCACACAGGTGGTTTGGAATGTTCTAGTAGCCATGTTAAAAAATTCAAAAGAAACAGATGAGATAATAGTAATATATTTAATAATGTGATCTGATTATTTGTTATATTATATTTTGTTATATTAATCAGATCACATTATTAAATATATTTAATAATGTGATCTGATTATTTGTTATATTTATGTGAATGCTATATTAATTATATGAATAGTATATATTATGTGATTATATATTATCTGAGCAATGACTTATGTAATTATATACTAATTATATTTACAAATATAATACAGAAATATATAACTATCGTATAAATATATAACTATATTATATAATATAGAAATATATAACACATACTAATACCATATTCATGAACATAATATATGTGTTAGTATGAGAATATGAATGCTATTAATATATGTTTATATTATACTGCTATATATAATATTGAATATATAAAATAATAATAGCGCAGTCAATAATATATTTTTCTTAACTCAGTATATCCAAAATATTTTTATTTCAACATATAATCAACGTGAAGAATTATTAATGAGCTCTTGTCTTCAAAGCCCTGTGTGTATGTCGCACTCACGATGCCGCCCGGTCTGACCTGGCCCATTCTGGGCGCCAGGAGCCACTGGGGCTCGGGACCACTGGACTGGACTGGACGGCAAAGGTGCTGATTTCCTCTCTATCTCTGCAAGAGCGGGGAGAGTGGAAGGAGCAGCCTGCAGCCAGGGCTCCTGGCGGGATGTCGCGGGATTTGGGGCTCCTGGCGGGATGTCACGGGATTCTACACCGTCGAGCCTGCCTTGGGCTCAGCTTTCGCCTAAAGATGCTGTCTGACCCAGCACCTAGGACAGGTGCTCTGCTTCCGGAAGAGGCCGTGGGTGGGTTTTGATGGGAAAATGTTGGTTCCCGTGCAGAGCCCCTGGCAGAAAGGTCGTTGAGGGGAAGATCTGGCTAGGGGGTACCTGCCACCCCTGGGAAGACCCCCGTCATCCTGAAGGTCCCTTCTTCCCCGACTGCCAGCACCCCTCTGTGGCCCTCCTCCGTGGTGGACCCGAGTCTGGCTGGCTCTTCTCTCTCTGTCTCTATCTGTCTCTCTCTGCGTGGTTCTTCCTCCGCCCTGAAATGCTGGCTTTCTGGAGTTCTCTCTTGGATCCGCTTCTCACTTTTGTGACTTCACTCGCAGCCCTCACAGCTCTCTTCAGGGCATGGCCTCCGCCCCCACTCATCTCACCTTATGTCTCTGTCCCAAAGGGCCCCCGCTGACCCATGCTGACGCTTCCCACCCCACAGCCTGTCTGGTCCAAGACCTCCATCCTCTCCTGCCTATGTCTCCATTGCATCCCTTCCTGCCTGGTCTCCCAGATGAATAAAGACAGTCCCTCTTCCTATCCTGTCTTCTTTTGGGATGCAGCCTCCTCCAGGAAGTCCTCCCTCCCTCCTTCCATCTCCCCACTGCCATGTTCCATCCCTATTCCTGGCCGTCCTCTAGCTCTCCCGGTTTGGGGAGTGGGCTGTAAGCAGCGAGGTCTTTCTCTCATCATGATTTGAGAGGAGGAGATGCTATCCCCAAGAGCAGAGCCCCTCAATGCTTTTCTACAAACCTCGGAAGCCAATGAATGGCTCCCCCAAGGTAGCTTCTCTTGAGCATCTGCCTGGCGTCCATCAGCCCTGCCCAGGAGGGAAGTGGACTGAAGGGCCAGGCGATTGTCAAATCTGAGGCCTAAAATTCCGCTGGGTCAACAAGTCCAAAGAGGAAGTAAAGGCAGGAAGTGGATGGTGGGTTTGGCTGAGTCGGCTGCGCCCTGCTGTCCCCACCCAAGTCCCCCTGCCTCCCACCAACCGTCTGCTTCCTTCCCTCCACCTGTGCCATGTAACTGTCCCCAGCACCAAGCTGCTAACGTCCAGGTTAACACCGTCTGATAGGAATGCAATGCGATTTCACGTTTTTCCATCAGCCAAGCGAGACAAAAAGAATCCGGTAAAATTAACTTTTGTGACATATTTTCATCGACCCAAATATACTTCTGGTATTATCATTTCAATATGGGATTGACATAAAAGTTATCAAGAGATTTCACATTTTTAAAAAATCTTTTTGTATCAAGTCTCTGAAACCTGTATTAATTATATGAATATTATATATTATGTGATTATATATTATCCGAACAATCACTTATGTAATTGCATATTAGTTATATTTATAAACATATAATATAGAAATATATAACTATATCATATAAAATATATAACTGTATTCTATAACATAGAACATATATAACACATACTAATACTATATTCATGAACATAATATATGAGATCTTATCTCAGAGTTCATCTCAGATCTACCACGCCTCAAATGTTCAGTAGCCTCATGTGGTCAGTAGCTACCGTATTGAAGGACTCAGAGCTAAAATCCTGTGATTTGAATAGTCTGTGAATTCCACTGTGGTATCCTTTGGGGGCAAACAGCCTATGATTCCAATATTCTAAGTCTGTGATTCCAACATTCTAGGCTTCAGAGTCTTTGACCTAGATAAGCGTTCGGCAAAGTCTAGCCCGTGGGCCAAATCTGGCCCCTCGCTTCCTTTTGTGAATGAAGTTTTATTGGAACACAGCCATACCCATTCAGTCTGTGGCTGCTTCATTCTACCTGGGAGGTTGAGTAGTTGTGACGGAGACCACGAGTGACCTCCTGACCAGCCAAAACTAAAATATTTACTCTCTCTTCCTTTACCAAAAAAATTTACTGACCCTTGATCTACATATTCAGAGTTTCTGAGATGTTTACAGATGTCTACTTAATTGGTGTACTTTATCACTTACACGTGTCCCATACATTCTTTTCCGTGCACCAGATATTACATAATGATAAATGTTGTTCAAAAGAGATTGGTTTCCTCATCTTAGCCATTCACCCTTTCAGGCTTCTGGAATTCCATGGGTTGAGCTCTATGAAACTGCACTATTTTGGGATGGGGAGGTACAAAGTTTCACTTACTTATGACTGTTAAAAAATTATAAAATGCGCATAACATAAAATTCACCATCATTTAGGATATTCTCAGTGTTGTGTAACTGTCACCACCGTCTACTTCTGGAACGTTTTCAGCACCCTGGAAGAAAAGCCCCCACACCCATTAGCAGTCACTCCCTAGTCCCCCTGTCTTCCCCCAAGCTCCTGGCAGCCACTAATCTGCTTTCTGTCACGACAGACTTGCTGGAATTCAACCCACTTTGACCAATAAAAATGTCCATTTCATATAGGTCAACTTAATAACCTTCTAAGGTGTTCTCTTTCTAAGTTTCTCCCCTGTCCTCAGCCCCCAGCATCCCCCAGGCCCCCAGGAAAGGGCCACCAGCTTCAGGGACACCAGAAAACTTTAGCCTTCCAGAATTCGAGAAATGCACACCCCGAGACTCGGTGGCCAAGAAGTTGAGGATCAAGCGATCTCAGAAACACACTCTTATAAACTTAACAATCGGGGAAAATGTGAGCTGACGAAAAAGACAGTCCCCAATTTTGGCTTCCTCCGTTCTAATCTTTTCCTGACCAGAGGGGATTCCCACAGGAGCCTGGGGCTGGCAGGATGGGGGAGACGAAGAGGCATTCCAGAACTCAGTGGGAGGGGACCGAGGGGTATTCTTATCTACAGGCATCTGGGGCCAGGCCCGGTCAAGACAGGGCCACCGAGAGGGGCGTGGAGACACACCAGGTCACACAGTGACTTCCACTCTCTTGACTCAGAAACTACTTCCTCTAACAACAGGATTCTATTCTCCAAACAACAACAAAAGAAATGTACAAATTTATGCCTTCAACCTCTAAGGCGCACACACAGGGTAACACACAAACACACACATAAAAACTGCTGAGCGAAGGGCTTCGAAGTCGGAGAGCCACTTCCTCTTGCTAAGCCTGCGTTTTTAAAATGTAAATTTCAAAGATTTACATTACATTCGTCTTGCTGTCGTTAATCTGACATACACGTACATGGCGTATTCTATGAACCAGGTACTGTTGGGTTGTTAAGGGTGGAAAATTTTCAAGCGAGCCAACTAGCTAAGTCAGCTACAGGGAAGAAATATCTTTAGATATCAGAAGTTGTCCTACTTGCTTGTGTGTGGTTTAGGAAGTATATTGTATAAGATATGAAGATGGCCAATGTCTGCTTCTGTAATCCATCTACTTGTTCATTAAGGGTGTTGTTCTAGGCAAAGATATGCTAACAGCCAACTTCCGCTTCTGTAATCTGCTGGCTTGTTCAGGAGACCACCAGGATATGGTCTTGAGCTTTATCAGCTGCCTCCTCTGAAAGCTCGGGGCTGATCTCCTCTAGCCCGCGTGGTAGAGAGTCAGTCGCCGGCCGACTAATAAAGGCTCGTAATTAAGCTCAATTGGCTCCGTGGGTCTCAGAATCGTTCGCACCATAACAGTGTGTGTTTTTAAATCTCTTCGCCCATCTAACGCTCCGAACAAAACGTCCACTTTCCCCGTGAGGACGCGGAGGCTCACGGTGGGCAGAGGCCCCAAAACACATCAACGTGGGCCTGGGATCAACGTCCGATCATTCTGGCTCTCGGGTCCATGTTCTCAGCCCACACGCTACGATGGCAGGGAGGCACTTGTCTGTCTTCTCTCTGCCTCTGCGACCTCAGGCCCTGTCCTCGGCGGCCTCGGCCTTCTTGTGGAGGACACGACCCTGAGCCGTCTCCCTCAGAACAAGGAGGGAGAGATATTTATCTGTCCACGGGGCTCCGCAAAGGGCAGACAGGAGGGGCTGGGTGCACAGTAGGAGTCCAAGATGGGAGTAGGGCACAGTGGGTGCTTATCGAGAAGTGCCTCAGAGGGCCCTGCAGTGGCGACCAAGACCCTTCCTGGATGCACCGGTCTGGCGTCGAGGAAGCTGATGACACTGAGACCGGGGTGGGGACATGGGCAGCTCTCCGCCCACCGAGCCCTCGCCAACCTCATCTGCTGCTCTGGCAATTTGGGGGCGTGTGAGTCATGGGAGGAATACTGGAGGAGCGCACCCTGGGAAGAGGAAAAGGCCGCTCCTGCTTCTCCTGGGTTATGAAGATGTCCCGGGGGCCGTAAGGTGGCAGAGGAAGGAACGTCCAGAAACCCACCAACTGCCAGACACCAGGGAGAGACCCCCAGACTTCCGAGGTGTGGCCGTGGGCCCAGATCATGCTCCCAAGTGCTGTGGACAACATTGGGGCCCCTCTTGAAAGAAGGTAAGGATGAAGGGAAGGAGGGAGGGGAGGATGGAGCGAAGGAGGGAGGGAAGGAGGGAGGAGACAGGGAGGGCACTGGAACTCGAATTCGAGAAACAGAATCTTAATCCGTGTTACATGGGAGCCCACATCAAGTCCAGACTCTGGGAATGGACTCCGGCAGGCCGACAGGAAATCTTTTGCAAGGATTCAAATGTATCATCCCTCTCAGTTCCCTAGGAAACAGCCATTCTCAAACCCCGCGACTTCTAGGAAACCCGCCAAACAGCCTCGTGCTGGGGGGGAACGAGCCCTTTGACTCACGGATTCTACTTCTTAAGGAAAGTCTTTTACCTTTGTCGTCCTGTACGACACACGCACCGGAGAGGCATGCGCATCAGCACTGGGCAGCTCTGTGCGTCTCCAGGGGCTGGTGCCCAGGTAACTGGCACCCAGGGCCCAGGAACAGCAGGAGCCCAGTCCGAGTCCCCTCTCGTGCCCCTTGGTTGCACCCCGCTCGTGTAGAATCCTTCTGCTCATTTAAAATTTGATGCGCATGGGGTCCTCCGGGAGAATCTCCAGCGTGTCCGGCTCTCTGCCCTGCACGTGACGTGGGGGAGGGCCAACCGCATCCACTCTCGCCGTCGTGGGACATTCCGCCGCGTGAATGCAGCGCCACCCGTGAGAGGATATTTGGGTGCTTTCCCATCGTGGGCTGAATGTTTCAGAACATGTCTTTTGGTGAGTATCTGCGCGTGCCTGCGCTTGGCCCAAAGCAAGGAAGAGCCTATGCTCTGGAAAACGAGAATAATAGGAATAATCCTGACATCCTAGGACGTGGGAATAACGCGGCTACTCATCTCACAGGGTTGCCATAAGGCTTATTTATGCCTGGTACACCACAGGCGCTTCATAAATGTCATTTGTCATTTGAATGATTATAAAATAATCATCCTGGTGATTATATTTTATGTGCAGGGGAAGCAACCTGTGTGCAGACGGGGAAAGGGACCTGAGGCACGGGGAGCCGGAAAGACGGAGGGATGATGCGGGGAGCGTCGGCCGTGCCCATTTCTGTGGAATGTGTTGGAAGAGAAACAGCATAGACTGAACTGGTTAGCTGCAGAAAACGGCCGGGCTTTTAATCGGTGAGAGCAGGGAAGGGTGGGGTCCCATGGTGGGTAGGGGTGCTGCTCCCAGATAACCCGAAGAAGTGACAGCAGCGAACGCTGGCACTGCATTCTGAGCCCCTTACTGCTATCGGCCTGGTGGAGTCTCGTAATCCCCTGCAAGGTAAGTCTAGTATTATTATTACTCTCATTTTGTGGATGAGGACGCCGAGGCACAGAGAGGTTAGGGGACTTGCCCAAGGCCACACCGCTGGTGAGGGTTTGAGTTTTTAAAGCCTGCTCGCGTTTACTCTAGTGATGAAAATCATATGAAAGCAGAGTGCCAGACCCAAACACACACCTGTGGAATGGCCTGGCCTCCTGGAAGCAACTTGGCAGGGCGGAGGGGGCAGAGGTGAGCGCCCCAACTTCCCCTCTGTCTTTCCTGTTGTGTCAGCCGTGGCTGGAGTCTTGGGCAGTGGGGGTCGGGTCGCTCTATGCCAAGTGTTGACACGTATTAACTCCTCAAGGTCTCCCAAAACCCAGTGGGGTCGCTTCACCTCAGTGTCTCTCGTTCCTCAGACAGGGAGGTCTAGAGAGAGCCAGGTGAAACAGAGTCACAGACCCCGAGTGTCCTAGTGGGTCAGCTGGCTGTCCTGCCTTCTAACTCTCTGGAATGTAAGATTTTTGCATGATAATGTTCTAGGGTGAGTTCAAGAGTGGGGCTAAGTTCAAAGACTGGGCTTTGACTTACTTAGCTGAGTGACCTCAGGTAAGTTACCTAACTTCTCTCTGCCTCATCTGCAGAATGGGTATGACGGTGGTATTAAAGTGAGAGCGCTGTTATAAGGATTAAACAGTATGACATTTAAAGTGCTTTAAGCAGCGCCCGGCACATTGCACGAGATGCTAAGCGGTGGCTTCTAATAATATTAATAATACCAACAGCGATAGTTATTATCGCTGTGAGAGGCCATGTCGCTTCTCTGCTCTCTCATGCTTCCCACCTCACGTGGAATTAAAGGGAAAGTCCTTACAATGCCCCCACGTGGCCCCTGATGTCTCTCTGCTCCTAATTCCCCCTCAGCTCCTTCGTCCACCTGACTCCAGGCACTCTGGCCTCCATGTTCCTTGACCGTGACCATCATGTTCCCCCCTCAGGGCCTTTGCACCGGCTGTTCTGTGTGCCTGGAACTCTCTTCTCCCAGATCCCCACACAGCTCTCTCCCTCACCTCCTCTGTGGCTTTGGTCAAACTTCACCTCCTCAGAGAAGCCCTCCCTGACCACTCCTTTAAAATTCCAACAGAGAATTAAAACTTCCCCGTGTACTATTTTTTCCTTTTGCCGTAGCACTTATGAGCTTCGGAAATACTGGGTACTGTGCTCATTTATTCCGTTCTGTCTGACTCCTTCAGTCTTGTCCCCTACTGCGGGGGTCCCCAGCCCCTGGGCCACGGACTGCTACTGGTCCGTGTCAGGAACCGGGCCGCACAGCAGGAGGTGAGCAGCAGGTGAGCAAAGCTTCGTCTATATCTGCAGCCGCTCCCCAGCGCCAGCATCACCGCCTCGGCTCCGCCTCAGATCATCAGGCGTTAGATTCTCATGGGAGCACCGGCCCCTGGTGCCGCAATGGTTGGGGACGGCTGCCCTACTGTGTGTCAAGTGCCTGGAACAGAGCAGGCACTAGGGGGCTGTGTTGAATGAATGAATGAATGAATGAATGAATGACTCGTAGAGAATTCAACATATTCTTTTTCCTGCTTTCTTCACACTATCATTCCTTATAAAAATTGCTCTGGGAGGATTGTAGAAATGTTCTGTTTCTCAGTCTGGTGTCCAGTCACACAGTCGTGCTCAGGCTGATTGTGAAAGCTAGCGAGTGCACCTGTGCGAGGCCTGTGCTTTGCTGTCTGCGTGCTTCACGATGACCCAGTCTGTGTTAAGAAAAAGAGGACGAGATGGCTCCAGAGTTGCGTTTTTCATCGCACCAAGCTCCAGAATTGCAGATGAAGAAGAACCGAGCCAAATACTTTGGCTGTGAATCCATACGAACCTTTCCCCGTCTCGATGGATATTCAGATTCGGATGTTTCAAATTCTAGAATTCCAGGCCAGTGATAGGAGAGCGTTTTCACGGTTCAGTGGTCTAGCACTTCATGGTCCAATCAGGTAGCCGCTAGCCAGGTGGAGCTATTCAAATTAATTAAAACTACATCACACAGAAAATTTAGTTTCTCAATTGCCCCGGCTCCATTTCGGATGCTCCGTAGCCACCTCCGGCTGACGGCTACTGGAGTGGACGCCGTCGATAGAAAGCATCTTTATTAACGATGAAAGGTCAATCAGACACGTAATTCCAAGTAGTGATCGGCTAGGGTTTAAGAGTTTAATATTTGGGAATCCCAAGAGATTTGATCTTGACCGTGTTCCGACACTAGCTTTCTAGAAGTCCGATATTCTAACGGGCTGGGATTCTGTGTTGGAAGATTCTAGAATTCCAAGATGCGAATGAGCTAGTTCTCACATCGTGCTGTTCTAAAATGCCGGCATTTGAAGGCGCTCAGGTTCTCACATTGGTGCATCTCCCTGTCTGAGATGCTGATGGGCTGGGGTTTCCGCCCCCGAGGATTCTGAGGGCCTCAGAGTCTTCACCTGTGGTTTCGTGGCCTTTGTCTCCTGTCCAGGTGTCTGGGGACGAGATGGCGGATACTACTGGCAACCACGAGTATGAGCTGAATGGTGAGACCCTGGATGTCCGTGTGAACTGTGCAGCTGGCGACTGCATCCCCACCGAAGCTCTCCGCTTGGCCTTACTCCTGCTGTTAGTTGTCGTCTTCCTGGTTGGGGTGTCGGGCAATGTTATGCTTGCCTGGATGACCAGGTTAGGGTCCTTGCAGAACCTCCACATTACCTGGTTCCACCACCTGGCTGTGGCAGACTTATTCTGCTGTCTGGATCTCCCTGCCCTGGTGCTGCCCATCATCCGGCGGGGCTACTGGCCATATGGGGTGATGGGCTGTCGGGCCCTGCCCTTTGTCATCTTTCTGTCCATGTACACCAAGGTCCTACTCCTGACCGCTCTCAGCTTGGACATCTTCTTGCTGGCCCTCAAGCCCACCTGGTGGACTGAGAATCGGCGGCTACGTTGGGTGCGGTTAGCTCGTTTGGGAGCCTGGTCCTTGGCCTTGCTGCTGGCCATGCCCTTGGACATGTATCATCTGGTGCTCCTGGAGAGCTACCCATCCCAGCTGGAGTGTGTGCTGGACTACGGCAGCTGGACGGTAGCGGAGAACACAGTGACCGTCATCCAGTTTATTTTGGGCTTCCTGGGGCCACTGGTGGTCATGGCCAGCTGCCACGGTACGCTCCTGCACCGAGAAGGCCAACACCGCTGGCCCCTGAGCATGGCAGCTGCGGTGTGTTTTCTGGTCTGCTGGGCCCCCTACCATGTGCTGGGACTGGTGATCACCATGGCAGGCCCCTCCTCCACGCTTTGGACCTGGGCCCTGCGGGCTGAATCCTTTGTTGCAGGACTTGCGCTGGCTCACAGCTGCCTCAATCCCATGTTCATCCTGTATTTCGGGAGGGCTCGCCTTAGCTGGTCGCTGCCAGCTGCGTGTCACTGGGCCCTAAAGGACTCGGGAAGCAATGATGAAAGTGTGATCAATAGGAATTCCAGCAGCCATGACCAGGTCGCTGAGACGGAGGCGAGGCTGGAAGGAAACTAATTTATAATCCTCCTATCCCATTTCACACAACGGGGCTTCAGGCACAGGTAGATCCAGGGGTTCAATGATAGAGTCATTTATTCCTTTATTCACGTGACAGACATTTATTACGCACCTGCTATGTGCAAGACGAGGCGCCGGGATGTAGCGGTGACCCAAACCGACACAGCTCCCTGCCCCGAGGGAGCTGATGTACTCATGGAGGAAGACAGACAAGAAACAAAAGAATGAAGAAATGTGGAATAGGTCCAACGTGATCAGTGCCGAACCTTAAAGGGACAAAGGGGGCTGAGTGGGGCCGGAGTAGAGGTCAGCCAGGACAGGCCCCTCGGGTCAGGTGAGCTTTGAGCCCAAAACCCGAAGAAAGGAGAGAAAAAAGCATCTCAAGCAGCACGAACAGCAAGTACAAAGGCCCTGAGGTGGAGTGTGCTGGCATACTCCAGGAGAGCCGTCCAGGCCATAGCACATTTTGGGGATCCATGGGCGGCGGGTCCTGAGCTACTGTCACCAGATGAAAATACAAAGACACCCAATCCAATTCGAATTTCAGATCGACAACAACATACTTTTTTTTTTTTT